>NC_070635.1:16578363-16774206 GCF_947347685.1 Pleuronectes platessa | reverse complement strand
TATGTGGTATATAAAAATGCACATGGGATGTAATTTACCACCTGAGATGAACTGGAGGATGACTGATAATACGTCTCGAATCAAAGTCTTATATTCCGTGTCACTTCTCTGATAGAAATGTGTTCATTTGCTTGTCAGTGCTTGCCCTTTGTTACCCGGCGCTTCAAACTCGCAGAGCAAACACGCACCTCTGGGAACTTGGCAGATGTCTGTAGCCAGTATCTATCATCCTGATGGACCCCGGTGTTTGACTTTGACACCATCGATATCCTGTTTATTCAGTCTGCATAGGAGTAATCACTTCAGTAAATGTGTGATATTTCACAGGATTTATAGGTTTGTAGGTCAGGGCCTGTTGTCAAACACACGCCGACTGACTGGTGTGGTGTTTCAACTTCATGACTGCAATGTTTAGTTTAAAAGAGTTTAAAAATACAGGGGGGGGGGGGGGGGATCTAATGTTATTGATGCCTTCAAGAACCAATGGAGGATCAAAATGAGCCCAAAAAAGTTCACCTAAAATATTAGCAAATTATAAATAAAATACTATTTAACGGACAAGTATTGTTGTCCGAGACTTGGTGTTTCTCTTCATCTTCCTTTAATTACACAATGGCTTTAAGTCAAATAAAAATAGTCATTCATAGATTTTTTTCTGCCTTTTCACAGTTTTATTCTTTGTTTTGTTAATTTTTCATATGTGACAAAACATTTTGTGAAAGTGTGTTATTGAATTGCATTTTTTTTACAAGGTGCAAAAGTAAAAATCGTTTTTAACTTTCGCTTCTTCTATAACAACAACAAAAACCATTCTGCAACATGGTCAATTGCAGAGATCCAGGGACAATGCCTTTCTGTTCCATCTGCTTCCCATCACTCCACGCTGCCTGAAAGTAACTAAATAATAGAAGAATTACGGGCATTTTATTCAGCTATTTGTCACGCGCAGTTTCACACACGTTTGCGCTCAGAGCGCTTTTCTAACTGAGTGAAGAATCTTCATAGTGTGGCCTCCCCTAATAGATGCCTCACAGCTCCCCACTTTCACCTCGTGCAATTAGTTTTCATTGAATGCTATTGATTTTTACCACCCTTTCAATTACATACACAAAAGTCAACCACATGGATGTTTGTAGTCATTAGAAGGTTCTCTTTGTGTCTTCTCCAATACTAATTATGTCTGGCTGCTGGTGTTTGTTATCCTCCCTGGATGAAAGAAAAAAAAAAAACTCTCGAGGAGAGAAAAAAATAAAATAAATAAAATCACTACATGCACCAGTGGAGATCTGGGCTCCTGTCGCGTGTGTGCATGTGTGTGTGAGTGTGTGAGTGTGTGAGCGCATGGCTATCCTGCCACCATGAAGCCTATGGAGAATACACCTAATAAAATAAATATGACTTGGATAAAGAAAAGGAAAAAAAAAAGGAAGAAGTGTTTGTCCCTTGGCACGTCTCTCAGAGTGTGTAATGTATTGTGTTTTCTATGTGCCCTGGTGTTTTTCCTGCATTTTCAAAAGAATGTCCCCCAGAAGTGTTTGTTGTATTTATTTCTGCGTAAGTCCTGATATTAAATGGCCATTTCCTTTGAACACAATTGGAGGATTTACAGCGAAATCTGTTTGAAGATAAAACAGGGAAGGACAGGAGAGAAAAGAAAAGGGGAACAAAGAGAAAAGGATTTTAGCTATTGATAATGGTCCTATTAGTATCCCTACATATTGTCCTATTAAATGTAATCTGTAATTCTTCATGTCTGCCTCTCTTTTTCCCGTGTAGTGAAAATGTTGCAGATTAAAAGGTTGCACAGCTCTCTGTGTTTGAACTAACCTCTGCCCCGTATTTACACATCCTCTAAACAGGAATGCCATGTGTATGTACAGAACAGATTTGGCTTGGACCTCTCGAAATGAATCATTATGCCCTTTCCTCTGCATGGCAGCAGTTCAATTATAGCTCAGACCGCGAGGGGGAATGGACACAGCATTGCATAAAGATGTAGAAGCTGATTCTGTTGTTCATTTTCTCTGAAAGTCCAAGTGTTTCCTCTTGAAGAAAAAAAGACCATATCCAATCTTGAAGAATTGAAAATTTGACATTGCATTTCCTTTAGATCTTACCAATACACATGCCAGGTGTGAAGCTGGTAAGATGAACGGTTCTGGAGATATGCAAGTCACATACAGACAGACGGTTTTCGGGAATTAGTAGATAGATGTAATCACTGTGGATTCACTTGTGGGACAAAGTAAATTTGTGCAACTTCAAGTTTGGTGAACTTTGTTCCCTTTACCAATGACAAGTCAGGTCCATAATGTTCACAATTGAACATGTTAGCTGTTAGCTTATTTGTTACAGTAGTAACCAACTAATCCTTTCAGTATAATCCATTCATCATTGATTTCTAGTTTATAAATATATATCCAAATGTACATTTAACACAATTCAATAGCTTTGGCAGTAACTTGTGTCTAGACTCAAGTTCTAGATTGCACCATTCCTATCCGAGATATTTTAGCTTAATTTGATGATCGTGGGAGGAAGTGGAGAGGCGTCCATTTGTATATAAAATATGATTCCTTTTCAAAACCTGCCTTGTATTTTGTTTTTGATGGCTCCTATAGTTCTCAGCTTGAAGATTCCTGAAAGACTGAACATTTATGGAGATCATGGATCATGAGCCCACACCATTGGATAACTGACTGGCTTGAATAGACGGCTGTTGTTTTCAAACCTGCTGAATTTGACCAAAACTCTTAAGAATCTATGGTATATTGAAGAATTACCACTCATCGTGCACAGTGTGTTAATTGTGCTTCCCCCCCCCCATGCATACTTTAACTTCAGCACTTTGTTATCAGCAAAGGTTAGAATTTAGTAAGTTTTCCTTTGACAGTTAATTAGAATAGATTGTTTGACAGGTGCATGGATGTGTCTCAGGTTCAGGTCTAATATATCAACCTGAAGAGGAATCCATGAGAAAACTCTTATCCTGCCGGATCAAAGTCAGAGAAACCCTCTAATTATGATGAGGTTCAGACCGGGCGTCTCACTCTCTCTTCCCTCCCTGCGCTCTTGATCTCTCTGTCGTTGACTCTGCCATCTATCACCAAAGTGTTCCTTTGATAATTACATGCCAAAATGACTTAAAACTCCCCCGCTAGGTGTAAGGCATTACAGGCTGAATGATGTGCCAGCTCACCTTAAGGACTTTTTAACAAGGTAAGTCGGGAGTGTGCCACGCAGTCACTCACTCTTCTGCACCATCGTTCAGCAACACCTAATTACAGTCTTTCATAATCCTCAGACTTGTTATTTTGACGAAACAAGTTCACAGTGAATGCCACTGTGGCAGTGTGCCATCTCGCTCTCTCTCCCCTGCCTCGCTATCTCTATGTGTGTGTGTGTGTGTGTGTGTGTGTGTGTGTGTGTGTGTGTGTGTGTGTGCGTGTGTGTGTGTGTGTGTGTGAGGAAACATGCAGGCAGACAGTAAGGTGGAGACAGTCTGCCACTCAGTGAAACAGATAATTAACTGTTGTACAGCGAGGTGGGGGATTTATTTATTTATTTGAACAGACTCACTGGGCAGGGAGGATCCTGCCTTTGTGTTTGTCAGCTGATGGAAATGAGACTTCAGCAGCGAGGGGGCAGACAGGAAATACAATGTTGATGGGCCAAAGCCAAGCCATAGAGTCTCTAGTGAGTTCTTCCAGGACACCACGTGTGTGCACAAGCGTGTGTGTCTGTACGGGTTAGTGTGTGTGTGTGTGTGTGGGTGGGGACGCAAACCCCCAGAAAAAGCCAGCAGAGCTTGAACATTTGGCACTTGCAGTTCATGTGTTAAATGTGGGCATGGTTGTCAGCGTGTATAGAGGTGTGTTGAACTTGCTTAGCATGCCCCACGGACACTTGCACACTTTGTATACTTTTACACAGCATGTCTGGGTTATGGAGGCCTGGCACACACAAACCGCCACACACACACACACACACACAAACCGCAGCACACACACGCGCGCACACACACACAAACACACACACACACAGAAACAGACAGACACACACACTGTATATATGCAAGAACACTGGGGTGTGTGTGTGTGTTTCAGACTGCAATTCTAGTATGTTTCCTTTTGGTTTCCATCTTTTGCTGTTGACTATGAAAACTAAAAGAAATCATTACATTATTTTCCATATTTGGGAAAAAGTTCAACTTTCTTTCACTGTTTTAAAGGTTCACATAAAAAAATATACAGTCCTTTTCAGACACACTGCCAGCACAGTCGTGAGGGGCAATTTGGGTTTCAGCATTCTGCTCAAGGACACTTCAGCAAGCAGACTGAAAGAGATAGGGGTTCAAACCCCCGATGTCCTGGTCAGTGGACGTCCCGCTCTACCTGCTGTGCATGAAGAGACAGCAGTACATCAAATGGTGCCAAAAACATTTATGACCATGTTTGGCATGTGTTTTATGAGCATCAGGGATTGTGTTTTATGATTGTCTGTTTATAAGAGCTGTTTTTTTTCAGGGGACAGGTGACAGGGAATGACAGGAGTTTCCACATAAAAGTCAGAGGTGAGTATGAGCTATACGTTACAGCCTGAAGCTGCAAATGTGCTTTATTATAGAGTTGAGTTTTTTTAGGGGGGGGTGTCTTCAAATTTTCATCTAGGTAGAGGATCGTGTTTTGAAGCTACGCTGAAAGATGATGTAGCATTCCTGAAATCACATTTCAGCAAAAGTTGATTTACTAAGAGTAATATTACATTGGAATGTGTCTGCTGCAGTTTGATGCCTGTTACTTGATAGTGTTTTGGTTGTAGGGCTTGGCACTAAAAAATACCAATAATAATTGCAATATAATCATCAACAATAATTATATAAAAAAGGTTCAATATATATTGATATGCTCATTATGCATTGTACAATAACAGTGAGGAGGTTAACACATAATTGATCTACCTCAGATTTATAAAACGTTGTGTTTGTCATTCCTGGCTCAAAAAGGTTGTTTTTTTAAACTAGACATAGGAGCAAAAATATCTCTTCAAGCTTAAAAGACACCATTATGTGACATTTATTGTGATAACTTATACAACCTTCAATCAGTTTGATCCATTTGTTATTTGGACCGTGAGACAACAGACGCACACAATGAGACAGAGACATTTAGAACTTTTTGCAGCTCACTACATCCTTTTAAAGTTTTATCCAGATCAATTTGGTCTTAGGGAAAACATTTATAGAAAATCTGAGCCTGCATGGCTTTAAGGGCGTTCTCTTATAAAAGCAACATTGGAAACATATATATCCATGAAGAAATTGTATTAGTCCTCCAATATAAACAATAGTAGTATTTCTCAGAGATAAAAAAAATTTCAAATAAATATAGACAAATATAGAAATGTTGACTGTACTATGAGGCAATAAATAGATTAAAGCACTCTATGTTTTATTAACACATTAAAAGTCTGGACTATGCTGAAATAAGTATTATTATGAGACATATTATTGCTTGCTAAAGGGAGTGCTATTCAGATTCCATGCTGGTGCAAGTAGTTTTGCCTTAATCCTTTTTATTGTATTAAGTAGTTTATCTTTCTCCTCTTTCTTTGGCAAATGCAAAATATTCTTTAAAGATTGATTTCAAGAAAAAGGACCTTTACTATGCTCAGTTGGAGTTCACACAAAAGTAAGTGGTTGTTGTATTGATAACATCTATTGATGTATTGCTCCTACAAGACCATTCTTCAAAGTGATTATATTGTACATATAACTTTTAAGATAATTTCTACAATTGTAACTGCTAGTTTCCTGCTCATTTGGCCAAACAAAGTTGTTTTTAATGTTTTTTTTCAAAAAGTTCCGTCCATTCCAAAACATCACTTATGGGTAGATTCTCTCTTAACTGTTTGGTGTTTGTGGTTTGAAACAGTTGCAGGGCTTCAACAAGGTTTCTTTAGTGACTAAAACTTGTGGTGTGTGTTTCTTCTACTCGCTCCAACCACATCAAGTGATTTTTAAGTACTTTGAAAAGTGTTTGGGGTAGTTTGAGGTTACACTACAAGTCCCTTACTACTATAAATTAACCAGAACCTGAACTTCACAGAAACATATCTCTCCATACATCACAGAGGTAGAAAAGAAAAAACATATATATATATAAACATATATATATATATATGTTTATATATATTACTACCTCTTGAGCTCCTATAACAAAAATTGTCGGATTATTCTTGACTAAAAAATAAATGGGACAAAATAACTATAAATAAAATAAATAAAATGCTGTAGTAATATCATTCACAGCATAACAAAAACGGAGCCTTTTCAGTTTGATCTGCGAGTAAACGTGTGGATCAAAATGTTTAAAAGGGAAAACTGCAGGTTTACTGAGACAATCTGCTGTGAGTAGTATGTAAAGCAACAGTGACCTCTATGGTTTAAAGAGGGAACAACCGATTTATTGAAGAAGTTTGATGACTTGGATGTAAGCTGTAGAACAAGTGTTGGAGCTGGAGGTTGCCAATTCATTGCTTCTGTTTTATGGGGTAAGACTTTAATTTGATAATGTGGAAAGTTCACATCTGTTTTATATCATCATTGGAATTATGAAGACAAAACTTAAATGGAGAAAATGATTTAGTTACCATTTTCACCAATTTAGTTACCTAGACTAGAGGAGCAGATATTTCTGTCACAATAAACAATTATAATGTCTGTGTGTGTCCGTTTGTGTGTGTAGAGGGAATCTGAAACACAGTGTCTTTGTGCCTGTCTCTCTGTCTGCGTGTCACGGACAGAATGTGCATCTCTTTGTCTGTCAGTCTTGTCTGTTCATCTCTCTGTCGATCATTGTGCATTTGTGTGTGTGTGTGTGTGTGTGTGTGTGTGTGTGTGAGGGAAAGAACGAGAGAGTGAGAGAAAGCAGAAGGGAGGGTGGGAGAATTTCCTCCCACTGTCAGACTGTCTGTCTGTCACCACTGATACTAACATTTTGCTGGAGGGAAAACATCCAGATATTTCTGCTTGACCGTACAGCTGCCCAGCCAGAGATGGCCTCTTTTCCTCCTTAGCCCCTCTACGGACTGCTGTGTGTGCATGTGTGTGTGTGTGTGTTTGTGTGTGTGGTTGTGTGTGTAAATCAGACCAAGCAAGACAACGTGTGGCCGGTTGGACAGTGATTTTGGAATCTGTTTCACCCTCAGGTGACTGTCAAACTGTCAGAAAAGCAGGTTTGTTGCCGGCCGAGATGTACCTCACCATGTTTATATTTGCAGTTATTTTCCCCTTTGAGTGCTAACATCTTGTTGACAACGCTGTACACAGAGAGGCTGGACAGGTAAATAAGTCACACACATCCCCGATCTGCAGGAGCCTTTTAAGAGAAGTAGGATAACCAGATAACAGGCTTTTTTTTAAACTGATGTCGACTGCTCATTTGTGGTTATTCATTTAAGAGTCACACAACTATTTGAGGCTTTAAATAGACCATGTTTTATGCAGCAAATATTTAACTATTGAGTAACACAATTTATGAAGAAGAAGTAGAGTTCAAACACTCGACACACTCTTCTCACAGCGATAATCAGCAACAGTTCATACATTCAGTAGACTATGCTCAGACTGAAGCGTGAGACCAAACCACACGGCAGCTGTGCATGGGCATTATATCTGAACCATCCATGTGGTTTATCACTCTACAGATAATAATGAGCCTCTTAGTTTATCATCGTACACTAGACAATCTACTCTGCCCATTGTCTCCTCTCCCTGGGTGAGTGCGCCCTGCTAATCGTCCCCCTCGTCCCTCCAGCAACAAGGACAAAGTGAGAAAAGGCCCCTTTCTCACAACACCTGAATACCTTTTTACAGAACACAGAAGCTTTCATCAGGACAAGCATCGACCCACAATGAACGGACACAATAATTTGGCACGGGAAAGCCGGCGACAAAGAGTTTGGTGGAACAACATTGCGAAAATGTTCATTTTTTTTATGATCCAGCATGTGAGATTAGCTTTGGGTATTGTTCCAGCCTGTTATCAAAGAGGAACAACAATGGCGGCGGATGATGGAACAGGCTGGTGCTGAACAGAAAGTTTTTGTTTCCCCAGTTTTCAAAGCCTTCCCCTACGAGTCGCCCTGGGAGAAACGATCACCCTGACACAGGTCCATTGTTTCTGTGGCGGGTGTAAATACAAGAGGCCTAATGTGTCTGTTGTTTACAGTTTCTGGCTCGGCAGCATTCATCACTTCCCAGAAGATAGGTGATCACAGATAGAGACAACAGGATGCCAAAGAGATATCCCAGAGAATGTGAGGATTTACATCTGCACCGCTCATAAAACCAGACGCTTTTACAATGGATCTGCAACGGGCCCACAAGGACCAAGGGTGACTGGGTGTGAGTGTGTGAGTGTGCACAATGGATTTCCAGTATTCTCTTGTTATCTGCTGTGTGAGAAACACCTATGGGAACCTCAGCAGAAAAACGCATCAGCAGCAATTTAACACAAAGGCCCAAGTAGCTGAATTATGCCGTCAAAAAAACCTCTGTCTTGGATGGAAGCAGATACACAATCCTTCAAAAGCGCACACAAACTTGCACGAGCACACAGCCAGATACAGGCGCACGGGCACATCACAGAGCACGGAAGGGATTACAATATTTCCCCCCTCAGCCAGATTAGACAAGATCAAATTATTTCCCTTCTGTGATGCCAGTCTGCTGCCGTCTAATGCCGGCTTTTCAAACAACACAAGGTTTTTATTGTGGGAAGCGCATAATGCTGCAGATTTCAAATTCCTGTCAAATGCGGTGCGAACAGAATGCGGCGGCTCCTCTCGCATTCAGCAGGAGGAGGCCCACGCAGGCCACTTACACTGGCTCCGGCTAAGCTGTTTATGTCCCCCATTCAGCAGTTACAGAGGCCAGCGAGTGTAAACACAACAGTATCTTTTTAATTGTGCTGTTTCAAGCCTCGCTTCTCTGTCGAATTAGAGAGCAGACCACTCTCCGTCTCTCCCCCAGTCTGGCAGATTACGGGGGCCTCGCTGTAAGGAAATGCCGGGGTGGCTCGGTTTGGGTTGTCACAGAATCAGCTTAAACTTTGCTCAGCGAGCATGGCGAAGAGCGATAACGACCGGACGCTTGTTTGCGGTGCAGAGATGCTGCGGGCGGGGGGGGGGGGCGGAGTGCAGGCGTGCCACTAGTGTGTCTGTGTTTGTGTGTGTGTGTATGTGTGTATACGTCCAGCAGACTTTCCCGCTTGTTGTCCCCTTATTTGTTAGAAAGCCGGAGATAAGGAGAAACAGAGTGAGCGGAAGAGACTGAGATAGGTACTTTGTGTGTGCATGTGTGTGTGTGTGTGTGATACGGACACTGAGTAAGTAGCTCAGTGTGTGTGAGTGAAAGATCCTTCACTTGTATTGTGTACAGTGTAGAGTGTAGAGTACAGTGGGTGCATTGTACACATGTAGGAGGAGATGGAAGTCATATAGTATCTCCACATGTTAACAAAAGGATGGCGGTGGCCAGGAGTGGAGCAATGATTTCCCACCCCCCCCATCTCCCACACACCCAGAGTCTCCAATAAATGGATGGCATGTCTTTGGACTGTTGGAACAAGTCGGAGTATCGACAGAAAACCAATGCAGAGTCAAGTACAACATGCAAACTCCTATAGAAAGACCCCAGTAGAGCTGGGATTCAAACCACAAACCATACTGCATTTGATATATTTATCATCATCATATTTTGCTCAGGCTATCATAATTTGTTCTTGCTAGTATCCTTGAGTCCCCTGCAGCTACACCGTACGATCATTGCCAGATGTTTGACTTATTAGACTTAAAAGGGCCGAACACCCTCTCATGATCCCGCTTCTGTGACTTTTTGTTAGATTTCCAGTTTTATTTTGGTCGTGTCACTTCCAGTCTATGGTCACTTCCCTTTCTGTGATTTCACTTCCTGCTTCCTGTCACTTGACTCATACTCACATGTCACCTGATCAGGCCCGTCCCTGTGTTTACATCCAAGAAACCCCATACAGACCATGCTTTGTCATTCGTTTGTTGTCAGATAGTCCCTCTACCTTCTTAAACACAGCCTCTGTAGTGTTTTTCGAGTTCAGAACTTTTTACCTGCACACAGATTTTTCCACCTTTCCCTTTTAGATTTTTTTTTTTTTTTTGGTCATTGCCTCCAGTGTCTTCGTGTAAGTTGTCTCCCTGTTGTTACATCTGCAGGTGGGTTCCTTCCCCTGAATTTTCTTTCAACGTTACACAATTCACACAAAAATACAACAGTTTACAGTTTGTGTAATTTTGGCGAACCCTTATTAATAAATCCTTCTCGTTGCGCCACTGAAATTAAAATCAACTTCTTAATTCCAACCATTAAACTTCCCAGGGAGTGGTTAAGATACACGGGACATGTTGGGTTTTAGATCTTTAAACATTATCTTAAAAATGTGGGGGCAGGAATATATAACCCTGGTGGTCAAACTGGGGTCTGCACACACTGAAGCAGTTAACCTTTTCTGTTTTCAAGAGCTGTGGAGAAGAGACAGGGAAGTCTCCATCTGTCACCTCTGGCATTCAAGAGAGAGGAGGAGAGGGTGAGTTAAAGAGGAGAAAAGAGGGGAACAGAAGAAAATAAGGGGGAGGGGAGCTTATGAATATTATAATGACACTGGTAGTTTTTTTTTTTCTGCAATAGAGCCAGACCTTGATATGTTCCATGATATGAGAGTGGCATGATCCTGTATATTGTATTTTTCCTGTCTTAATAGGAAACTGAGTGAGTTGAGGAGGTGTTGGATCTGTTTTTATTGTTAAGATCAGTTCTATTTAGAGTTGTGTAGAGATGTAAGGCTCAGGTTTGAGGATCTCAATCAAATTGTTGTTTACTTCATTTCAGTTATTTGGATAAGTTTACATTTAGGCCCAAACACTCCAGGGTTGACTGAGTGAAGTCTGACCTTGGTGTGCAACATGGTGGAGACCAAACTATGTTCTCATGTCTGGTTCTGTTCAAACAACTTTTAAAATTAATTTCTGAATATAAAGACACTGAATGTGGATGACAGGTGTTTAGCATGTACTCTAAAAGAGACTGAAGAAAGAAGACATGAGAAGTAAGGAGAGTAAAAATAGATGAGACAGCTCAATAAGTAGACTATTGCTGTTTGTAAAGACATTATTTGTCCCTAAAGGAGGATCCAAGTTACTCTTTGTTTTATTTAGTTTGTTAATTTACAACTTTTGCATGGTTAGCCATCAAATTTTGCATGGATAACTGTAGCCACTATCACAAAAATCCTGTGAAACGTTTGTTGTTTTAAGCTTCATCCAATTTGGTGTAGGTGTTGTATAATCATATTAATTGTATTAATTTATTTATTTATAAAGCATCTTTCAAAATAGTTATTTGACAAATAAAAACAAGAACACAAAACATCAATGACCAGAAGCGATGTAATCCATTTCATTTCAAATCAAAACAGCAAGTAACATAATTTCAAATCTAAAATCAAAGATCGCAAATATAACAATTGAACATGATTTATAAGTAATAGCAAAAAACAATCAAGTAAAAGGTGCATGTGAACATATTGGACACACACACACACTGTACTTGACATGGCTGAGGTCAAGGTTTATGTTCAATGTCTGAGCCTGAATTGGCATAGTTAGGCTACATAATTAAAATAAATAGATCTAAAAGTGAAGTTGTACTCAAAGAATCACCGGTCTATTAAATGTCTGAGGGTTTTTATGAGAAGTTGGGCGGAGGTGGAGAGCAAATACGTTTGTGTGAATCTCACCTGTGTAGTTCTTAGAGAGCACCTTTCATTGCCTTGATTGTTAAACCTCATTGATATGCTCTTGGTCAGGGAAGATCCTTTAAAATACATAAATTCAGCAGTAAAATTGAATTTATATTAATATTTTCAAAGGCAAAGAAAAAAAATCCGGTCTGAAGAGCACCGAGGTGATGCCTATTAATCCCCTTCTCTCCGACAGCGGCGTCAGAAAAGGTAGAATTGTGAAATGACAAGCCCCTGAAAAAAAAGTGAACGAGCACACTTGAGCGGTTTCGACTACAGCTCCCCTCAACCATGCCTGTGGTTTTGAAAAGGAGGCGAATATGGTGAATTCTGTCTCTCGACTGACGCAAAGCCAAGTGGACAGGCAGGTAATAGGAGGGTGAGGTGGGGAGTGAGACAGGCATGGAGCAATCATGAAAACGAATGCAAATGGAGGCAAGGGCAGCCATGGGAGGTCCAGGAGCATGAAGAAGAGTGTACTTAAAAAAGGATCTGTTCAAAGAGCACGGAGGGCCGAAACCCTCACTAGACAAATGGTTTTAGAATCATGGATAACTTGAACTAAGAATAAACACATACAAGACTAGGGGCACTTCCACCGAGGCCAAACAGTCCCCTTTGGAAACCACATATAAAATCACTTGATCCAGATATTATTTTGGGATCTGCACCAAATTGCATAAAAAAATAATTTCACTCAAAATGCCTATTTTTTTTTTAAATCCCACTCCATGAATTATTCTCTGAGAAATCAACTTGAAACGTTAAAGAAAGTGAAAAGTGATCCTGGAAAGGCCCACTGATCCAGATCCACGACTCGAGGAAGTTCTTCCTCGAGTCGTGCTCCACCTCTTCAAGAAATTTCATTGCAATCATTTGAGTATTTAACGAAATCAAATTTATTTTAAATTTCTTCAAAACATTGTGAGATTGTGCTTTTTTGAAATTTTTACTGATATCCCAGGGAATTATTCATGGCTCGCTATGATAAATATCTGTCATATTTAGGGGACTGATATATCCAAGCGTTGATGCTAATCCAAATATCCAGATCACACCTTGCCAAGAGAATCACATGTTTGCCAAAAGTGACCGACATTTGTTTAGGATATTTGCGCCATATTTGCTTATTTACGAGTGGGCAACAACAAGAAGGCCAGAAGTATTGCATCATTGCCTGAAGTGGTCACATCCGTATGCTGTTATGTTTGGCAAAATCTGTGTGTTATTATTCATATTCCTAGTTCTCTTGGATTTTTTTCAGTTTTCCTTTATGTTGTGACCAGGAAATATTGTCTCAAATTGTATTCTCCTCTTTTCTCTATGCTCAATGCTTAATGTCACCTCTACATTCCCTTCCTTCTCACCCCCAGGTTGACCTTGCACCTGGCTTCCATCTTTGCCTTTATCACCTTGCTTTCTGCGACCCCTTCACCTCCCACTCTCCGACCGTACCAACTGCTTCTCCCAGTTCCCCATATCTCCGTCAGTCCCTCTCCACTTTACCCTCCAATTTCACTTGGCTCTCCACTCCCTTCCAAACCCCTCCTCCCCACCCCTTCATTTACCATCTCAGTGTGGAAGCAGGGATAGCAGCTTTTCTGCTCAGTCGTCCCAGACTGACAAGTACCTTTTAAAAACCCCTGCCAGTTTAAAAACATGACGTCGCGTGACCTTCGCACGGCCAATAAATAAATGCAAATATACATCAAAACTGTGAGGGAAGTGAGTGTATGTATATATATGTATATATGCACTTGTGTGGTCGGGTTAAGTTCCACACATGCAAATGCAAAAAAAAAGGAAATAAATAAAGGGATATGAATAAAACAAGAGAGACTATTACATTTGTATGATCAAAAACTTGAAAAGAAGAAGGATTAACGTTTCCAAACTGCTCATGAAAATAGAAACGCAGACAAACAGCATCTTTGTGTGTGGTTGACTACAGTTCTTAGAGTTTAGTGACTTTCCAGATAACTTTGAACCCAGTGACTGTTGGGGCTCATGATAAAGTGTTGGCAAACATGCATACATAATTCCTCCGTCTCTCTTACGTATCTGCCCTCTTTCCCCGCACCACAGGTTCTGGCCTTCCTGCAGCTCTGAACATCTCAGCTTGTGGTTGCAGATTAATAAAACAGGAAATTAATGAATTTTGGATGGAATCTTCCCAGTTGGGGGCAGCTTGCGCCTCATTAAGGCCTGTATTATTGATCAGATTGAAAACCTCCACTACCTCTGGAACCAAACCGTTAGAACCAGGCGCCCGCATCCCCCTGGTCCATGAAGAATGCTAATTGCACGGAGGTAAAGGATTAATAGCTAATTGAGCATATTTTCAGACAAATCATCGTCATGGCTTGACACTAAAACGAACGTCTTTAATATGCATGCGCCGTGTCACACACGGTTAGCATGGTAATGTTGTGGAGAAGATTAAGGAAGGTCTTGCAAAACCAAGAGAGCTGCTCTGTTCTGGACTTGGGGGAAATGACTGCATGAGGTGTAGACAGTAATTGGCACATGCTTTAAACTCGCTGTCCATCAAATATAAACCTTCAAATGTCATTTGTAAGAATTTAAAAGGTTGTTTTCCGATGGTTTGGTTTATCGGTGGTTTGCGTTTTCATTCGTAGCATCACATATAATGTCCGGCTTCTCTCGGTTAGCATTCAGCAGTTGTAAGAAAATGTGACTTTGACACTTTAGCGGAGATGTTCCTTTTTGCGAGTAGACCTCAACTGCTAAATTGTAAACTCTGTCCTTGAGGTTAATCTTTTATTTCCTGCTCTTCTCTGCTTTGTTTGAATCTCACAGTTAACTCTGAGCTCGTGCTCTTCTTTCCAATATACCCCCCCGCCCCCGCCCACACCACCCCAACCCCCACAGTGTGACAACTATGTGCAGTTGCATCCTCCATGGCTCCATTTTGTTGTTTTTCTCTTCGGTGACCATATTTTTTTCCCTGCACAGCAGCTTGCCATGAAAAATTTAATGGATGCTAAGTGACTAATGCATTTTCTCAGTCGTATGTTGAGACAATAAAAAATTAACAATAGAAATAATTAATTTTGATTGGTGCCACAGTACTAAGAAACTTGTGCACCTATAACTAATTCATATCTCATGCAAATTCTCCTCTTCTCTTACATGCAAAATAATGTTGCATCCATGTTCTATAAATTCTGAAAGACTCTTAACTTATGTTCCGGCATGTTGTGATTTCAACATGCCCCCGTGCACTTTGGCGTGGCTCTGAAATGTTATTTGCTTTTATTGTGAAGTTCCACCCAGTCATTTAATATGCATTTAACCAGAGGTAAACATGCTTCCCGAGCAAGATCTCGCTTTGTAACTATTAATTCTTACCTTTCTCCCTGGCATGGCTCGTTGTCACACGATTGTAAACATCTCTCCTTTTGTTTTGCTGTCTGTTGTTTGGCACATCGCTACCAGCTCTGCACGCCTTGGATTTAACTGTCATTTAGTCTAATGCGGCATCCAGTTCTCCTTGTTTACATGATGTTAGCCTGACTACTACCACGTTAGTTTGTCTGTTTCCTCGAGCGATGCAACAAATAGGTCCAATGTTACCGGGTTACCTACAGCACAAGTGTGAGTCACCATCTCCACAAGAGGAACAGAGCTTCTACTTAACTCTTATGAATGGGATTGCTTCACTCTACGGTGTAAGAGTCATTATTTGACGTGTCGGCAACAATTAAAAGATTCATTCTTACACACTCGGGTATAACAGTATAAATGGAAAAGATTTTTTATTTTATTTGACTTGGGTTTAATACACTGGCAAAGTAAATGGTGCAACGCAGAGCAATATCTGCATCAGAGCTTCAAGCACTTTCTGCATTGTGGTAGTGTAGAGATTGCAGCTGTTTACCTGTATGTTGTGATCAACCCTTTTTTGTACAGGAATAACAATGGAGTTAAATTTTCATTTTTTGTCCTTAACAATAACTAAAAAGGTTTACAATCCGTTTTTTAAACCATAGTTGCAAGTATTTTTATCTTATATTGCAAAATAGTACATGTCTCTGTAAGTGAATGTACTGCACTCTCCGTAGTTTTGTAGTGAACAAAGGCTGCTTTTATCGCAGGTGACAGATGTTTCACCTGTATGTTGTGATCAGCAACAAACATTTTATCTATTTATCAACCCTATTTGTACAGGAATAACAAATAACACACCATATAAATAACCAATATGACCTTATAAATATTAGATGATCTGGTGTTTAGCTAGTAATACCAGCTGGAAAGTCCAGGACAAAAGACAACACAAAGGACACAGTGAAAAATATATTGTAGAAGAAATACTTGAAACATGTGGATAAGAAATGCCTCAAGCTGCAAGATTCACACTCACAAAGACGAGTTAAGTTCTCCCTGTAAACACTTCTGAGCACACAAACACACACACACACACACGGACACACACACACACACAGACACGCACACACACTCCTCTCTGCCCCTCATGATCCCCTTGTTATCCCCGTATGGCATCTTGCTGAATGAGTGAATCCATCCTGACAACAAATGGGATATAAGACAAAGAATATGTTTCCCTTCACTCTCTCATATTACTAATAGATAGACTGTTGGGTTGCATAGCATAAATACTTTAACCACGTCGTCTCCATTTGTAACTGTGTGGCCCAAACTGATTCAAACAGGAACATATGAAATATGAATTGATATTTTATAATGGCACTTTGTGTGTGTGTGTGTGTGTGTGTCTGTGTGTTTGTCAGTGTGTGTATTGCATTGTAGTGCCGCTCTGCAGGGACTCGGCAGCCCGTGTAGACAAAGTAAATTGAGGAAGAAGAGAGACCGAGCTTTTCTGTGGGGAGTTGAGTTGAGATGGCAGGCAGCTGGAGCAGGTCAGTGCAGGGAAAATGTATCCAGCTACATTTCTGCCCTAATTACCCCCTTAAACTTGCACACAACCTCATAAAACACACACACAAACACACACACACTTGTAAAACCAGAATCACATGCAAAAAAGTGTTTGTTTCTTTCAGTGAATGAAGGGGATAGATTGATAATAGTATATTAACATTACAGGCGAATATGACATATGTGCTGTCATAATCCAGTTTAACTAAATGTAATTTGCTTCGACTCATGGAATGGACGGAACAAACATGTTTATTGTAATATCATACAGTCTAATCTAATGCATAAACAAGGCAGTGTTCGATTTTGTTCAGGAGTTTATTCAAAATGCATTTTTGGGACCATCATTCTTATAATTCTTTTTCATTATATTTGTATTATGACCTTTATATTGCATGGAAATGTTGGATGCTGTTTAAATTTTGTGCATGCATTATACCCATTTGTGCATGACCTTTTAAAATGGTCGGAAAGGCAAAACTAAATTTAATATTAAAATTATACTAAAACAAGCAAAAACGTAAAAGCAAAGGTCCTATAAAAGACTTGAGGGGGGAGGGATGCTGGAGAGGAGAGAAAGCGGCCCAGGGGTGGAACACGGTGGTTGCTTACCACAAGAGGGAACCTAGTTAGCTGAGCAAATGCACAGAGCATGTAGACCAGAAGCAACATGGTTTCTCGGAGCTTGTACTACATTCCTGTTGGACATCATGTCAACCCAGGGCTGATCCATCACACTCAGCAACACCATACACTCTAGTTGTGCATCTCCGACCGCAGATCTGTCATTGTAAAGTCTGTAGAACATCTTGTCTGTCTAACACACACACACACTGGAGCTAAACTGCCGTACTACTTAAATCACGGGTCCATCATCGCACTGGGTGAAGAACATCTAGTCTGTCTTGTTGCAAACTTAGGACCGCGGCTTGGAGCAATTACGGCTCCATGGGTTTTTACACATATACGGCCCCCGCACACATACATAGTAAGAACATTTGGCTTTAGCTTGATTATGTCTGTGTAATACATTTCACACGTCATTACACAGTGAGTTAATTAACAGAATATGAATAACACAAATAAATACATGCATATACAAACTGTGCGGCCCTAAAGTGTCTCAACAGCTGTTTTCTGACACTTAAAGGACCAAACTCACTGACTTTGTGAACAAAGAAATAGAAAAACATAAAGACAAGCATACGCCGCGGTCACACATTAAGATATGGATGAAAGTGAATTCAGGAGCACTTAAGCACCCAGGCTGCACGTTTCCCCTTAATGAAGTTGACCATATGCTGTCAAATACAGTCCTGTGAGCAAGTAGAAGTATAATGCCACTGCAAATAATTTACAGCCCAGCCTACATTAATCTACTTTCAAATAAATCTGAATTTTTCCATTACAATGTCATAAAAGCCAATCAAAGGGCTTTTTGCTCGTAGATGAGACATTTTAGATTCTTTCACTCCTCCCTACTCACTGTGGACAGATCAACGTAGAGAACAATATAATGAGCTCGTCGGAAGAAAAGTAAATGTTTGGCCAAACGAGCGTCAAAACTGATCAATTCTCATGAGTTTCCCCGAGTTTTACTGTGAAAGTATTTATGTAAACATTTAAAATCTAAACCAGATTAAATTTAAGAAAAAAATATATATAAAGTCTAATTATTTAAAGACTCAAACACTGAGATGGGACACAAACTCAAACAAATGGTGCCTTCATCCATTCTGCTCTCTAAGGGTTGGAATCACACACAACTCAGGTCCTTCAGATTTCTCTTGTTGCTGATTCTCCTGTGGACATATATTCAGTCGACAGTGATTTGCTGTGCATTGTTTCAGAGTTCTGAAATTCCTCTACTGGCTTAACACTTTCACCAGGTGATAACTTGCTTATTCTGTCTTTAATTCCCAGTGAGAGCAGAGACAAAAAGACAGAGAGGCAGAGACAGGCTGTCCATCCAGCTCAGAGAGACACCAGCTCAGAGTGATTGGGACAGATGTGTCTTTGGAGATGGAGAGTGTCTTCCACTAATCGGAAGGTCGGCGGTTCGATGCCCAGCTCCTCTAGTCCGCCTTGGTGGAGAGACGTTGGGCAACACACGCATGCACTCACAGGACGTCTGACCATACACAGCTGCATATGCACGGAGCCCCATGCATATGCAGGAACAATGTCAGGTCACACACACACATTAGGTTTTCAGCCTCAATGGACACACACCCATCCGAGCTTCTGACAGAGCACCCCGGGGATGGATAGCATCACATTTAAACACTTAACAGAGCAACTGGCTGTCTCAATGTATCGCCGACTCTTCCTCTCAATCCTACAGCTGCTGAGAGAGATAGACAGATACTGCAGATGTTCCTGCTAATGGATCAAAAGACAAATGGGGCTTTAAAAGGGAGAGCCGCCCCACAGGAGTGGTGTGTCCCCAACAGATAATTATGTGACATATTCTTTGTCTGGTGATTTTTATCATATGCCATTTTTATTAGCTCAGAGGAAAATGTATCCGGCAACTGCAGAAGTGTAATGTATCATATATTGTGTTCCATATATTATATTGTTCTCTCTGCGCAATGAATTTTTCACAATGGCTGTCATCTGAACAGTGACGAATAGCATTGATTTTTACATTGTTACATGTGTATGCTCATTATTTCCTTATGAGCGTTGTGCCTATACGTAAACTGACTAAAGGTAAATTTGCTAACTGCATTAAAAAAAACTCGGGCCTCCTTTGGCATTGGTTGAAATATTTTTTACAGTGGAATACTAGAATCGTCGATTTAAATTTAAATTCACCTGATCCAGATTTTTATTTGGAACTGCAACCAATTTCAAAAAGTCATAAATATCAGTCCCAGAAATATGCCAGATTTCCCCAAAATCAAGATCCATGAATTGTTCTCGGAGAAATCAGTAAAAATGTTGAAATTTTTTTCCGCACAATTTGGAAGAAGTGATCTGCATAAAAATGTAATGAGTTCTTCCCAGACCCAAACGACCCCCTTTAAAATGTTTCTTGTTAATCCCTGGCTCTTGTATCTTCAATTAAATTATGGTACTGACTGAAATATCTGCTTGGTTTTTCAGTTTTTATTGTCTACTCCAGAAAGGAACTGACTTTTGGCATCTCATTCAAAGGAAGCAATCACATATCAATGCAAAAAAGGTTAACCATGGGTCAGTGAAATGGTTAAAAGATGATAATTGGTGATGTGGAGCGAAAGAATAACAGAGATCAAGATTTTAAGAAACCAAATCATCAGGTCGGACTGTGGGTCTATGGGGAATGGGTCCCAAGGTACAGAAGTCTTAACAGCCTGTTTTAAAACACAGTTACAGAGAACAAACTGGTTTAGGATCCAAGAAACACAGGGAATCGTCAGAGTCTAGAATATGGGAACTCCCCCCTTGTTTCAGGGATTTGTGTCATACTAGATGAGCTAGCTGCTGACAGTAGCTTAATGACTACTCTACACTTAGGAGACTTTTATCAATCTTTAATCTCAAAGAACTTTGCCCTCAGCTTGACTTACTGCAGTAGCAGAGAAACGCATTTGGAGAACTTGCCTTGCATGATGAACAGACTGGAGGAAAATATTTATTTTTGTATTTGTATTCTGTTTACTTTGTACAAAAATATAGATACACTTTATGAAGACATAGATTTGACAGAGCTGATAACTGTAGCGTTTTAAGTTATAGACTGTTGGATCCAAGATATAAACTGTGAAATATCAATAATGTTGCTTCGTCTGTTTGAGGGAGGACTGTGAGAAAGAGGTACAGAGAGAATGCCACTGAGAGAGAAAATGGGAGAGAATTAAACCTTTAGTCAAATGTTATTAATGACTCGCCCATATGCATGTGCTGGTCAATTAACCATTCACAGGTGAATGTAACCGATAGGCAATGCGCTTTCTCTGTGGCAAATCAAATGAACTTCGATAGCATCAATGGCATCCCTCTCTTATTCCTGCACTCATTCATTCTGCCCGTTCTTTTAATGCATTGTCGGCGGCGCGCTGGTGTCCTTTTGGTTATCAAACTATCGCCAAAATTTGCCCACCCCATCTATCGAGGCAGAGAGAGGGAAGGAGGGCGGCGAGGGAGGAGAGCGGGAAGAGCCTAATTACTTTAGCCTGTTCCTCTGTCAGGTCATTAATAAAACCTAGTTATCTTGCCGTGACACCCAGCCAGGAGCCTCCCTCCGCCGTATCTTCACTTTATCTGCCATAAAATATTTGGGATTTTTTTTTTTCTCTGGAAATAATTCAAGATATTTGTCTGGGTTAGATATTAAGAAAGTTGCCCAGTGCCAGAGATATTCATGGCATAATGGAAAAATCCCGCTAAGTGTGGGAGCTTGTGTCTGCTCCCACGTGCATGTCTGCACACGTGTGTGTTCCAGCTGGATAAATGTGCTAGAATTACACTGGCCTCGGCTTCATAAACATTGATGGATCTGGGCAACCTGCAAATGCAGATAAGGACTGTGGAAAAATCACTGGGGCAGCTTTTTACTTCTTGGCCAATGTATATTTAAAAAGGAGTATATATAGGTTACATATGCATTACTTATTCCTTTGCCCACATACATCAATGACAAGCGGGGGAAATGAATAGTCAATAATAGCATGGCGGGGGTTGTCCTGCCGAGGCCAGCCTTGCATATTTTACACCTGCCTCTATCAAAGAGAAATAGTAGCGTGATATTGAGTTCATTTCCTGTAGTCTAACCTGTTTGGCCTGTTTGCTCGGGAGTCTGCTAGATAGAAAACAGAGTGCAGACTCTGTAAATCAGGTAGAAAACATGGGCCAGTCCTTTTTTTTTTAACCTGCTATCATTTGTCTAGCTACAAGCCTGGAACCAAGTTTACATTTTAAATCCACAGCCAGCTGTATCAAATCGGACAAACTGCTGACTGGGCCTGTGAGGGCTGGATAGCACCACACTGTAGTAAAGTGATCATTCATGGATATTATGCCAAGGTCACTCGGGTAATTTGTCTTTTGGTTTGTGTTAACGAAGTGAAATTGGATCATTTCAGCTGTATGGCTCATGTTACTCAGGTATTACTATGAAACACACAACATGTGTGTGTTTGATGTCCCCATAATCCTCCAGATACAATCCATATAATACCCATCCATTTCCCTCTCATCTCCCCTGCTGCTGATGACAGATCTTTTCCAGCTGCTTTGAAACAGTAGCGCCCTCAGCTGTGTTCGGGTCTCTGAACACACAAGAGCCGTATTCAGCGGGAAATGGAGTCACTCGATAACTTGGATATGGATCATAAAATATGCTGTTCTCTCACAATGTCTCATCCAAAGCATTCCAGGGGAACTTAACCCGGCAGACGAGGGAGGAGGACAGAGAGCTCAAAGTGTCTGGAGAAAACATGAACAGGTGTCTCCTTGTGTTCACCGGTCAAAGAGAATGAAAAAATATGTTCAGCCAGTTTCAGCCAATACAATATGTTTATTCCTTATTTAGTGAAAGTGTTTGTTGTGGTCGTTTTGTATGTAACAGAGATCACTTTGAGGAAGAGAAATGTGTCACTTTTTTTGCTTTTATGAAATGTCATATCTTTTGTTCACATACCTTGGATTTAAATTCACATGGGATATTTCTTCACCTCATTATTGTCATCCAGTGCCACCATATCCAGTCCAATCTTTTTCAGGAGGGGTCCAACCTTCTTGCAGGAGACCTGTTGGTCTACCACACCATGGTTTCCATGAACAGGCACATCATTGTTTTTATGTTTTATTAAGATACAAAATTGCTTTAACCTTGGTAACACTATTATAAGTTTGTTCTGGTCGGAAAATTACAAAGACACATGTCAAAGTGGTAAAATGGTTCCAATGAACCAAAAATTTGACCAGTCTTGCTTGCGATGACTGAAAGTGACGCTGAAATGACCCTAATCCAAAGTCTTGTAGAATATCAACTATTTTATTTTGCATAAATAATTTTTCAGGCTTGGACCTTAAAATAGGATTGTCCACAAACCAGTTGAGTTAACAAGTAGTTTTTCATTGAATAACATATTCTTATTTTATCCGTCTCAACCTAACCTGTTGGACCTGTGATAACATATATTCCGTTTTATCAATTCCATGAAATCAATATTTTATGTTGAATGCCTGTGATTTGAGAGATAAACGTACATAAACACCAGTTGAATAAAGATTTAAGGATCAGATTTTTCCATAAATGTGTGTGTGAAATTGAAGCGTATGATGAGAGCTAATCAAAGTTGACTATATCCTTAAAGTACCCCTGCATGAGCACACGCTCCACACTCCCCCCGTCCTACTCTCTACCCTCACTGTCAAAACTTGGGTGCGTGGGCACGACGAAAAGAGCATGTTTTATAAATAAGGATTGCATATGCTCTTTGTTTATCTTAGATGGCCCGGTGGATAAAGTCAACATCGCAGCTGGCACACCAACTTTGATTCAATCACACAGCTTTCATCTAATATCCCCCTACACACACACACACACACACACACACACACACACACACACACACACACACACACACACACACACACACACACACACACACACACACCACACACACACGCACAGAGCCCACCCCCTATGATTCAGGGTCAGCCATGCCCATCTCCTCTACTCTGCATTTAGGACTCATGAATAAGTAATGACGTCTCTCATCACCTCAGAGCACTGACAGTCAGGCCAAGAGCTTTCATCTGCTCCAGCCCATGTTCAATGTTAATGTTTTTTCTTCCTTCCTGATCATGTGACAGACAAGCAGCTGACCCGAAACCACCATAAACAGCAGCAACCTGTAAGTGCATGACGGTGTGGAAATGGAAATATCTCACCAGATCATTTGATTTTCATTTAAAGTCATTACTCAGGCAGGGTCAGCTCTCAAGTTTGCAAAGTTTGGTCACACCCCAGTGCAGAAATGTAGGGGTGCTGAAATGAATATGTGAAATTCACCGGAGAAGAAAAAAGGAATTGAATTTGTAATGTTAGCATCTGAGTTGCTTGAAAGTCATATAGGATCTTAAATACAGCTCACATCTGCCAGGAACTAGAATAAAAACAACGTTTTTAAATCCCAGAATAGCAAAATAGATGAAATATCTTAGACAAGAGAGCAAAAATGGGCATAAAGTAAGTAAACTTTTGTGGTTTTATTACCTCCAATGATGTTAGGTTTGTTTGATTGAAGAAATTTGCCAAAAAGTATTGAGCTGGTTTGCATCAAACTCAGAGGAAAGATGAGGACCGGGCCAGATAAGAGCCCATTCAATTTGGTTGCGATAAAGGTCCAAAAAGCTGATTCTTTCCTTTCCATGGGCACCAATATTCCCATAACAACCTGATTATACTAAAAGTGTGAATAATAGCATTTTCTGATGACCTCAGACCTCAGAACATCATCTGACGCATTGGCGTAGTGGACGTTACAATGTGGATCATAATCAGGCTATGCTCTTTGACATGTAAATGGGAATATGAAAGGAATATTTAGCAGCTCATATAAACACCATAATAATACAATGTCTTATTTTGATTAAGGTCAATAGCTGTTCATAGTCGCTGAAAGATCATGTTGATACATTTTTAGGAAGTAACACGAATATTGACGTGAAAAATCTAATGTTTATGGTGTTACGATCTATGAGCTTGTACACCTTCATAAAGATCATCACACTTCTCTCTTGTTGGACAGACATGTAGGCTTGTTAGGCCTTGGCAGAGGTACGAGCTCTACTGATTGTCACTCTAGCTATAAAACATGTCTCTGAGGTCACAGTATTGAAAGAAGCACCTAATTCAACATGTGACCTTTTGATGATTTTGAGTCACCCTATAGAACCCAATAGTCACTCTTGCATGTTGACAGATTTATAGACAACTGCCGTCTGCAGACATGTCAAAGCATCATCACTAAAGTCACTAAACAGGAGTTCCCTCGTCCATATAGGATTACATAATCAATACTCAAACCTTTCAGTTCAATACCAGGCAAAGCAAAGTCAGGGTTAATGTTTAATAACTGGTCTGTGTCTATAGCCTCATCGTCCAACGTCACCGATATATGGATCCTATCACCATTGATGTAGCTTCAACTTATTCACATATAATGTTCAGTATTAGACTGTCACTAGATGGTAACACAAAGCTTTCATAAATATCACTCTATATAACCTATAGCCTATAATTTCTCCTCTCTATCCATGTCATGAGAATGGTTTCACGACCAGTCAGTAGGAGTTCATAGTAGGGCTGTCAATTTTTATTCAAAATCAAAACAATTATTCAAATGTTGGGGTAAATTACAACTGTAATGACAGGTTCAAATTCAAAATGTACAGTCTAGAGACGGCGTGGGGCAGTATTTTGGGTTCTACACCTGAGAGCAAAGTAACAAACACAGGTGAGGATTTTTGTCATCTTGAAACTGTGCGTCTGTCCGACATAACATATCTGTGAGCTCACCTGTTAGCAGCCTTGAGGAGACGAGCGGAGCAGGCTCTAAAACATAAACCATATAAATGAATTGGAATTAAGAGCCGGCCCCAGTTGAGAACCAGTTCTAAATTTACCAAAACATCAGAATCATCTGTTTCCCAGCTTAGTTACACTTTTACTGATGGATGCACATTGCAAATCAATGATGGCAAACTTAAGTGTCTGCTCTGCTGGAGCTCATGGCAGAGAGGACGAAACTGTTCCAAACGTGGCTTCATTTCACAGAGAAGGATGTTTTAATTACAGGTAAATACAGGTGGTCCTGAATGCCACAATATAAAGGTCTAAATTGAAGATGGCCTATGGAGCTTTCTATATAACTTTACCCACTAAAAAACGTTGAACTGATGCTAGACACAATTACTTCCATGCCAAGTGGGTTTTTCTTAAAACGGCATTGTGTAGATTCATGATTACTTGCTAGCAGTCATCTTGTATCTGGTGCATTGCTGCATTTCTTGGAACACCTCCGCCACCTGTAGATGAGAGGAATAGTGGAAAACTATTCTTCCACTTTGTAATGGGGGGTTGACATTGTTCATCTACTAGTGGTCAAACTTTCCACAAGGTACCTTTACCATTATATGTAAAGTTGTAGTCCCCTCTCTTGCCTCAAGTCAGTGTTCATCTATCTACTAATTCTCGAAACATATATAATGAGAACCAGAATCTTTTTGGTGTGTGTATCTTTAAGGGCCCAAAGAAGTGCGCTGTCGAATTTGGTGTAATTTAGACACGTACCACCTCATCAGTGTAAATTACTTTGTCAATCACAGCAACAGAATGTTCATGACACTAACTTTGTTAACAACAACGGCAATTATAACTGTTTCCCCCGGGTTTGGGGTTTTGCGTATACCGAGTCGAGCTTCTCTGAACTTTGAACAAACGGGTGAACGGCTCTTTGTGCAGCAGCGGTGGTGCAGCTTCAGGGTTTTGCACACTGAGTCCTCCAGCCTGTCTTTACTTGCCCGACGCCACTTTTACAGTTTTAGAAAGAAAGCCTCAACCAGCATCACCACGGGTCAAACAGTCCATCCCAAACAGGCAGGTGCAGAACGGCCCCTGCCCTCGCTTAACCAAAACCACAATCTCTCACCAACCTGGCGTACCTGGACCTTGTTCCAAAGTTGTCCTACACACATTCGAGGCATTGTGAGTGTTGTCCTTACAGGTCTCTTGATTCATCTTGAACAATGTTACGCAGCTGATGGCTTCTCATTAGGTGATTTATCGATGTGGGCGACAATGAATTGTGACCGTGATTCCGGCTCCAGCGCATCTTATCTGTCATGTTGAAATATGGTGGAAAAACAAAACATCTGGTGATGGATTTGCCTTGAAGATGAGCGTGTATGGCTTTCTTTTTGTGTAGGTGGTAACTAATAATACAAACCCATCCCCATCCATTACGTTCTCCCTTTCTCTCTCTCTTTCTCTCTCCTTTCATTTATTCATCGTCCTCTTTTGTCACTGTTGAAGGGGTTGCCCTCCCTCCCCCGACAACCCCCCTACCCCCCCACCCCCCCAACACACACCATTGCCACTTTTGCATTTTGCATATTCATTTCATGTTAAATTGATGGATTAAGTTATCCCTGGCTCGGAATCAATCGTGGCTCGCCGTTCCGTATTCCCTTACACTGGACCACAATCCCAGAGCGAGCGAGGGAGAGGGACAGTGAGAGAGACTGGGAGAGAGCGAGAGAATGCATTGAGACACTGATAAGGCTCACTCCCATTATATGTCATTTTAAACAAAGAAGCAAAGCAGCCTGTGGAGACTCCCTATCAGCTATTAAACAGAGACGTAGCATGCAGCCTGAGATTGATGATTAGCATTTTCTCCTGGTAGAATAAAGATGCCGGCCTGGACCAGCGATAACCGCGGAGAGTGGAAAGCTCCCCCTTTTTCTCCCCCTCTTTTTCTCCTCTTTCTTCTAATATTTTATCCTTTCTCTTGCTCTGGATTCCATAAATATTCATAACTGGAAATAACTATATCTTACTCTTTTTTTTCTTTTTTTTTTCTCAGACTCTCTTTTTCTCGCCCTCTTAACCTCCACCGCTCTCCCCCCTCGTCTCTTTTCCAAGGCAAATAAATGCACAGGCCTTGTTGCCGTCCTTTTGTCTTCTGTCCTTGTGTAATCTGTTAGGAGTGGACAACATGGAATCCCTTATGTCACAGCCGGAGACTTGTAAGTCCTGGCCAGATACAAGGCGGAATGACACAGAATGAAAGCAGGGTAAAAGGGGGGATTTCAGCGAGAGTTTGATAGCAGCGTGTCGGCCCATTGTTTTCTTTGCTGCAAGACCAGTGTCGACCATTGTGCCGGGACAGTTTTAACAGCGTGTAAGGGCTACAAGACAGCCGGCTTTTAGATGTGAAGAAAGGATGGTGGTGCCTGATAATCTGTCTGCTGTTGACTGTCATTGTATTTAGCCGCATTGGGAAAATTACATTTACTCTTCAAAACTATTGTAGAATTCTGCATTTCCCCTGCGGAGTCCTGCCTTTTAAAAACGTTTGCCTCGACAGAAAAGTGTCTCTCTGACCTTCACGTCTTTACTTTCCTCTTGTTTTTAAACCACCGCCTGGGTCAAGGAATTATTTCATGATGGACAAAGATCGCTCTCTATATTATTTGAGCCTTAACTCATGAGGCCAATTCCTCATAAATGTCCATTCCTCTATCACTTTAACGAGAGAAAACATTTCAATTTATTTTACAGGTTTCATTTTTACTTGGTTTAACTTTCGATGTACTGTAGGTTGTTGTCCTGAGATCGTCGTCCACATGTGAGACCTTGATAGCGTTGATCTGATAGTGCTTTATAATAGGACAGTTTATACATTTTAAAGGCTTCTTATATCTCACTTGTATTATACTCCTTGGCCTCTGCTTCTTCAGTTTCTTCATTTTGATATTGTTTGCTTTTGCACATTGTTTTACACCATAAGTCCTTAAAGAGCAATCTTTCAAACCAAATTATTTGTCTTCATCTTGTCATCTCTCTTCTCATTGGACATACACTCAAATAAAAGTAGAACTATGAAAATAAAACTGCAGCTAAACTAAACTTATAGTTTCAACATATGACTTCTCCAGCAGAATACGTTTCCTGATGTTCTACATCTGACATCTTGAGTCCCAACACAAACTTGGCTAGTTTGCGGTAAATCAGAGCTGCTATTGCTCTTTGACACTTCCAGTTGTCTGTTATGATCTCCATTATTACTTTCATGGGATTTTTTAAAAAAACTTTAATTAAGAGGCTTTTGATAGAGCTATTAACATTGAACAATCTAGTAAAAACTCTCAGTCAGGAGAGTCCGTTGTGTGACACAACCAAGCTAATTATAAACTTGGTTTTATTTTGACCTAAACAAGCAAAATTGTACTTATGACCAAGCCACCCGCCATTCTAGAAATGTATTTGTTGCTTCCAAAACAGCATTGTTTTTATTTAATTTGCTAGAATTCACATTATCGCCCATGCATAAACGAAATGCACATTGGGACTTGCATGTATTAAACACGAGTATGCATATACATAAAACCACACTCCCCCAAAAAAACATGTGCACAAATGCATCTGTGCCGTGGTTTCCACACATAATGTACATGCAGTAGTAGCTCGTAAACAGGAGCAGGGAGGAGGCTTGTACACACGTTCATGCAAATTTAGATGTTCGCAGACACACAGAGAGGCAACATTTGTCTTTTGATCGCCCCAGTGGCCCTCCCCAGTGGTCCAAAGAACATCACTAGAGCTCCTCCTTTTGCTCACAGCTAGTACTGCAACAAAGAAGAAAAAAATCCTTTATGAAGTATTTCACCTTTCTGCAGTTGATAACCAATGTGTATCTATTTACACGTTTTTTAAAAATATAGATTAACTTATTGTGTATAACATTGTAACAGGGGATTTTTCATACCATAAGAAAATGTCTTCAGTTTCAAAACATAGTGCAAGATCGATTTTCAGTCACATGATTATTTCATGCTGCAAAAAAAACATAATTATACTGTAAAATGCGTACATATGTGATTATGGACTTTGCCATACAGATATCCTACAAGAACTTGCATTTTTTTACAGGATATGATAGTCTTGTAAAACAAGCTTTGATGTCATGTATGAGGTGTTAAACTATATATGCTGACTTTCTACATTTGTAACATACTATGTACGTTGTAGCTTAGTAAAAAATAGCAGCTCTTAAATATGCAAATAAGCAAAGTATAAGCAAATGCAAAATATTTTTTCATCAAAGAAAATAACAGATTATGTTGATCAATTTACACAAAAACGAATGTATTTGCAACTTTATCAAATAGGTTTTTCTCTTACAAAATCTACACATATTTTTCCCAAGTCTCAGAATACAGCTGTCTTCCCTGTAATCAAAAAGTTTAACTTCAAGCTTGTCCCTATAGATTTTCACTAGATGTCAGAAGATGAGGAGGTGACTGAGAGAAGGGGAAAGTCCAACAGGAAACGAGAGCGTGGAATTGAAATCCCAGTGCTTTGATTCCTTTGTCATCGCCGTAGATGGTTGAATTAGACTAAACAGAACAGAACAGGACACGGTGACAAGAGAGTCTGACACAAGCAAAGAGAGAGAGAAAAGAAACATCTGTTGTAGTGTTGACAGATGTGGGGACACATAAGGACATTTCCCACCAGAAAAACTTAACCAGGAACATTAAACAGAAAAAATGTGACATCAGCCTTTCATCAGTCTGACAAAAAAGTCCTCCTCCCCACTTGTTTCTATCAAAGGGGAGTAATTTTGGTTTTGTCAACATTTTTCTGCTTGTCATGAAAATAATTAACCCTCTGTCTCTCTCTCTCCTTCTCTGTCCAGCCTTGTCTACTTGATATGTGTTCTGAGTGTTGATGTGATGTTAGTGTCCGTCCTGGAAAGTGTCATCTAATTGGGACAAAGCTTTCTTTTGAATGGCTGGTGATGTGATGCGTGCTACTACAGATGTAGTGTACATTTCTCCGAGAGAGTTCAGCGTAGACAGCGAGAGGAACTGACAACAGCCAAGTACGAAGGCAGGGAGAGAATGAGCTCAATCACTCACTCTCAATCACTCAAAAGAGTCTTGGGATTCGCACATAACAAGGGCCTGTGGCTACGTTCAAAGAGACTATAAAGCCAGCAAAGATGGACGACGCATCTCCACTTCCTCCAACTATCCAGATATTAAGCTAAGTATCCTGGATATGAAAATAGCCATCCTTTACAGTTGAACAATGGAGCCGTGGTAGCAAAGTCCCGTTGACACACATGCTCGACCAATCGTGAGTTAGTCTCAGCTGTCATGACCCCAATTTTTTTAATATAAAATGATTAAATAAAACCAAAACATACCAGATCAAATTGAAACATCATTGTTGTATGAACTACCTAATATGATTTTACAAGTACTTTGACTTTTTACTTTGGTCCAGGTCCCATTCACCTACATGGAGGAGGCAGGATTCATGACCTATACCGCAGCCAGCCATCAGGTGACAACAAAAAAACTGTGTTCTCTATATTTGGCAGCTCACGTTTCATGTCGTCAATATGTATACACAGTCTATTATTCAAACCTTGACATTGCAATGACATGGTGGATATAAGACATCTTTGGTAGAGTGATACTTATTATTTCAAAGAAATGATAACTCTTGCAGCTTAACTAACCAACCACCTGTATGTGTTGCTTATTTAAAACCTTTTTTAAGGAATATTTGGACACTTCTCTCTCTTGGAGATAGTTTTGATGAGGATCAAAATCCCCTCCGTAGTTTTTCATTTCCCTGGCTAAATAACTTCCTGGATCAAAGCAACAACACAACCACCTCATGTTGTTTGTATACTTTTCTTTTCGTACGGATTAAATCTTCTATCTTAAATAGATAGGTGAACTTTAGGGGTGCTGGCAGCTGGATTTTGTTGCCATGCTAGATATTTACCTCTGTTTCCTGTCTGTGCGCTAAGCTAACTCGCCGCTTATTGCTATTATTGTTGTCTCACACATGTGAGTGGGATCAATGTTTCGGTTTAAATCTCAGCAAGGAAGAAAATACGCCTATTTTAAACCAAAGCCAAACTGGAGGGGTACGTAGAGAGCCCATACTTTTACCGACTGGATCTACACAAAATAATACACCAGTTTACATCTATCCCCTCAACATGCCTATTTATTTGTTTGTTAAGATCAATTAGTTATTCTAAAATGTTGCTAAGCATCTTATCGTGCTGTGTTAAAGACAGGAAAAAAAAGATTCCACTGATTTGGATCTGCACCAACTTGCATGGGTTCTTTCCTGAACCATAATGCATCATTCCATAAAGTTTCTGGTAATCCGTCCAGTTGTGTTTGCATAAGCCTGATCATTACCAGACAAAAAACGGCGGAATATAAAACCTTATTAGAGGAAACTATTCCTGTAACTTTAATACCTCTTTCACTATTGATAGACAAAACACTTTGTGGGCACATGCTTTTCCAAAACATGAAATATACCATAAAATGCCTTTCCGTCTTAATCTCAGGGGCTTCAACTCCTGTTCGTTGTCAAATGAGAGATATACTGGAATTTTATATTTGGCAAACTGCAGGACATAAATGGAACATATTAGGATTCCAAATTTCATAGTCTTTTTTTTTGTGGTATTCATCTAAGAGCAACAACTGAGAGGTGGATGTTTGTGCCTTTTAGTGAGTATCATTCAAGTCAAATCATATACATAATTGATAATCCCTACTAAATTATGAAGCATAACACCTGCCACACTGTGATGATTTCAGTGTTGTTTTATAATGTAGAAGCCATGGTGACACAAGATGAGAGATCTGGTTCTCGGCCAGAGGATCATGACCGTCTGCTGAGCATTGTCAGGCTGCTCCTCATATGCTAGAAAATGTGATTTTCTCACTTCTGTTACAACTAGAGAAAACAATATTCATAGCCCGTAGTTCTTTTCTTTTTTTTTTTCTGAATGGAAACCCTTTATTTTCATGGGCATTTCTCTCTCACTACACACACACACACACACACACACACACACACACACACACACACACACACACACACACACACACACACACACACACACACACATACACAGACACACATTCACACAAGACAGGTCACAGATGTCCTGGTGCCTTATCAAGGTTTTAGCACTGAGGCAGATCAGTGGTTTCTGTCAGCTAACACTCGACCCTTGATGATAGCACAACAGGGTACATGTATCTCTCTCTCTGTGTGTTTGTGTGTCCACGCGCACAATGGCTGAATGCAGGAGTTTATCTGTATCCTCTTCCTGCTCTCTATCACCAAGTCACATTCCAAAGCCATGACCTCCGCTTTCATCCCCAAACCAATTGTGTCTCTATTTATTGTCGCTCTTCTTTTATATCACATTTTTCTTTTCTTTCCTTTCAACAAGTGAGAGTGAAGATTTACAAGGAGAAGATTAAATCACGTTAGAAAACCCAGATTTTCCGTCACTCAGTGCTCCTCTCAAGGTCAAAGGCCAACTCGCGAATATACCAGCGACATCTTTTCGGTGTCAAGTGTCAAATGTCACATTCATTTGATTAGTACATCAGTCTCACCTCCTGAGAGGCTGGCCCTTTTGAGGTGGAGGGTGATGATGTCCCCCGTCAAACATTGCCCTTCCGAAGAGGCCACTCAACACCAGTTACTGAGTTCTTTACGGAAACACGAGGGCACAAACACCCGTCTGTGTAAAATCCATCTTTACTCGCCTCCCCCTGTGTCGCATGCCTTCTTGTTTTTGCTTGTGTAAAATTACAGTTGTGCAGGTGTCCAGCCGGCAAAGCAGCGCCGACAGACAGGCATGCGAGAGCACAGCCAAGCACTTCTGTTCGCCACAAAGATCTTTTCTTGTCTTACAACTGGCCGTCCTGCCCAACATGTGGCTTTGGTTACAAAAACCCCGCTCTTCCAGCAGGAGCCCCCTTCATCTCCGCGACGAACACAGAGGACGACGGAAGGTGCTTTCCAGGATGAAGCGGCAAAGTGGCTTCCTCTTTCAAAGGGCCGCAGACGTACACGGCTCACGGATTCCTGTGTTAGCTGTGAGATAGCGCGGCACCTGGAAAGGCCAGACAGGAAGAAAGGACAAGGGGCGGGAGGAGGGAGATGAGAAAACGGGGGGGGGAGAACAAGAGAGAAGCCGCTTAGATTTGATGCCAGGGACGAGACTGGCAGCTCTCTCCGATTTCAGTCGTTCGTTGTGTGAAAATGTGGATTCAAATGCGAACAATCTGCCTGCCTTCCCACCCCTATACCCCTCTCATCCTGCACTCATCATCCGCGTATCATGAAATGCAAAGATGCACCTCCAAAAACATTAACAAAAGCATGCTGCACCGAGATGGATTGCACCTTCACCTGTGGCTTTTGACAAAATCCCCTTTACCTAAAAAAATGGCATTTTTTCCGCTCAATGCAAATGCAAAACAAAAAAATTCACGCGTTTATATTCAAAACAAAGACAAAGGTAAAAACGTCTTTGTTCACAAAGCTTGGGACAAGGGTAAAAACAAAGGGCCGTTGGTGATTGACACGTCCAGAGAGTCCCCCTGCCAATCTTGCGCACAATCCATTTCCTCAAGCCAAAGTGTTCTCTTTGTGTGTTGAATATGTTTTGGAACATGCCGCCCATTGATTGACATGGGCGCAGGGGCTGGTAAAACATTACTGTGGTGTGAAGCAAACAACGGTCCGTCTGTCACTCGGCCTCAGATGTTTGGCCTGAGGGGTATAGTGGTATAATAGTGGTACGGAAATCTGGACAGTCTCTCTCTTGTTCTCATTCCCCCTCCTCTCTTTCCCCTTTCACTCATTCTGGCCATGGTAAAATGATCATTCTCGTGTTTATTTCAAATTCTTTCATTGGCCACTGATCTGCCTTACGTCTTTCTCTCAGGGGCTCTTCTTCTGTTTCAACAAGACACAGTTGGTCTTCGAATTTCCTACATGGCAAATTATTAACGTGCAAGATGCTGTTCAAGTTCAAAGGTGCACCTACTAAGTCCAATGCCCACTAAAGTTTATTTTGTATTATTTTATTCCTATAATTAACATATGAAGAACAAAGGCTACTTTTAATGATGATATACCACTAACTTTCATTGATAACTTTCCCATCTTGGGTTATCCAGTATCCAGCTCATACAGCTTTTGGGTAAATACAACTTAGAACAATGATAATAACACATTTGTACTCGTTTAGGATATTGAAACTTTTTTTTCCCCCCTCTCTTCAAACAGTTGGAAGGCGTAGCAGTGACACCCAGTGTGAGTCACCACCTTACACCTTTTTGTTTCAAATGAAAACAATAGGGGAGAAAATGCCGTCCATAAAACGTCCCGGTACTTGTGTATTTCCAAAATGTCATATGGATTGATTCAACACTGGCATTGCAATTTTAATCAGCAGTGTAGAACCAGGTGTTAAAACGCATGCGGCAGCCCTCCAGGCCATAAGAAATTGGACAAGGCAGCAGGAAATTGTGTCTCCTCCAGAAACAAGTGTTTTGTGATTGTTTACCCCATGTCTTTAAATTGCATTTCTTCCTTTTTAATTTAAGCACCTCAGCTATGGGATTGAAGGGGGGAAAGAGGGAGGGAAGGGGGTGTGGGAGGAACAGGGGAAACCTTTTCCACTGTTTTTTTTTTTTTTCTATCCATCCACTCTCTCCAGTATTAACCCTGTCTGATGTGATTCCTGTCAAATGCAAATGTCACGACCTGATATGGTCAGCCCACAGGGCACTTTGACGACATGCTCCACACCCAAATTAAAATAAGAAGTCGAATGGAGTATGTGTGTGAGTGTGTGTGTAAGTGTGTGTGTGTCTGCCCGCAAAGTATGCAGGCCACGTTTGTGCACGTGTGTGTTTGACTAGTTGATCTTGACATGGTTGCAATTACAAAAACGTAAGCAAAACATGATTGCCGTGAGAACAAAGAGAAATCAAGTGTGATGAATAAAGCCTCCAAAATACAACACTTTTTTCCTACTATGCTTGAGTACCTATATGAACATGTAGTGTAGTCAATTGGTTTGCGAACGGGGAAGTGCTGTGCGGGCACAATTCAGTTTATAAACACTGTGGTGCAGGTGAATGATGCTTTTGTCTTACTCAACAATATGTGCCTTTTGTTTCTAAAGAACATTTCTCTCCAAAAGGTTATTGGTCAGTGTTTTTTCCAAACTGACCACGTGACAGCTTTGGTCTGAATAAAGTAAACTACTGCTCTCACATAACCCCCCCTCTCAAACACACGCACCCAGACCAACTCACACTTTCGTTTTACATTCCTTGGATGGTGTAAAAGAGTCAATAAGGCATAGGATATTATGATAGAGAACAATAGTTCTTTATAACAATGAAGCGATAATGACAAAGAGGTCACTGATGACATTAATGGTACATCCAAATCAAAGACTGGTACATTTTTGCTGGCACATATATCTATAACAGAATTGCAGCATTTGCCTGATGTTGTTCTGTAGCTTTCTGAATTTTCTCAATCCTTCTATTCCACACTAGTTTGTCAATGCAATATTTGTTCTGTGTTGAGGATGGAAATCAGCCGATAATTATGCACCATAAATGCAGAATGTTTGTTTAAAAGATAAACGTGGAATCTGTCTTTATTGTGCAATAAAGCATATTAGTTATTATTCTCATTCAAGTCCATACTGGCAATGGCTGCTCAAAGGAGGCAGTACCTCCTTCACAAGTGAAAGGGTTCTAGTATTCTGAATGGACTATAATTACTCTCCAGCTGTTCTTAAGGAGTGAGTGAAATGTATTGGACCTTGCTTTGAATAATCCATGAGAACTAAAGTGCGTGTTCACGTGTGTGTCGGAGCATCCTGTGTGGTGGAGAGGGTGGAGCTTTCCATTATTGTTTATTCTCAAGTATAGCGCCTCTGGTTGTACTGTGAGATTTTATCCACTAGATGGAAGCACATAATCATTCATGAAACTGAGACCAGGCCCAAAATTGTATGCAAACAAAACGAAATATACATTAGTCCTGCATATGAGAATGAAAATGATTAATTATACATTTGAAGAGTAATAAGTATTAACCTTCCTTTTAAAAGGAAATCTCTCAATATTTTAACTGTGAAACATACATAAAAAAGATAAATGTCAAGTACTGGCACTTCGCATTTAGAAGTAAATTTCATGTGGGTCATCATTCAGTAATTAAAAAAAGTGTCATAAATTCACCCTTGCTATAGCAAATCATAAATGGTACAAGTCATATGCATTTGATTTCACTGGATTGAAATAAATGAAACAGTTATATTTTACCCTTTTTGCTTAATACTAGTTTCATTATGCAATTTATAACTCCATGCAATTACATGTAAATCATACTATATGAACATAATATCTATGATGTCATGACAAATCCAGCTGTTATGAGTCATTTCATAAAACCAACTCGACTCAGAGTGTTACACCCACTCGATTGTGTGTGTGTGTGTGTGTGTGCGTGTGTGTGTACACACCCACGCAAAAGACATACAGCTCTCATGGCCCTTGTAGGACATTTTCATCTAGTCATCCAATAATATAGACCAACTCTTTAAGCCCACAGCTCCCACTCTAATGCTACATGAATACACCTGTTATAGTCCACTAATAGTACTGTAGGTACAATATTCAGAAAAGTGGATGGTAATACCCTCACATTAACAGCCCTACAAGCTGGAACACACATCATTAGTCGGACAGAATATTGATGAAAATATCAATAACAACAGATCTAATCCAGAGAGCGTGCTAGGTAATCAAAGATGGAGCCAATCTTTCAGCTGGTTGCACAAAGATACATGGAGCTGCAGGTCTCTCTACATATTCCTACTTTGCATTTGTGCACTCTACCCATTCAGAAACCCACTAGATGAAGCACCTGGTTAAAATGCCTTGTTCATTTCAATTTCTCAAAGAAATACAAGAACAGCATTGTCCTGAAATGAATTGGCAGAATACAGGAAGCTACATGTGCTATACTTCAGCAGTTTTTATCCACACTATGTTTCAGCAACATACAATTCTTTTTTAGTTTAAGTAGTCTGTTGTTATGACGTAGTAGTATTTGCAACAATGTGGATTGATTCAAATTGAGACTAAAATAAATGTAAATGTGTCAGAAGCAAAGGTTGGAAGCCAAGGTTGGAAACTACTTCAGCCAATTCGTTTGCCTGACAAAATAATAATAATAATCCTTACAATTTCAATAGGGCCTCACTGTCTGTCAGTGCCCGTCAGTGCTCAGGCTCTAATGACGGTCTCAACATTTTCCAAACATACAGTTTAGATAAACCTGGTTTGTACTTATACGTAATAACATACACCACTCATATTGCACATATCTTTTATTTATTTTTTTTTACCTCGTTTCTAGCATTTTTTATTATATTATATATTCATGCTTGCACTTGCACTAACACATCATAGCAAATTCTTTGTATATGTAAACTTACTCGGCAATAAGCCCAGATTCTGATTCTGCAATGTTAAGTAAAGACCTCAAGACTTGTGATGTGCCGATATATACAGTACCTTGCATAAGTATTCACCCCCCTTGGACTTTTTCCCATTATATACTGTTACTAACTGGAATTCAAATAGACTTAAATAAACTTTTTCCCGTTTGATCAACAAAACATGCATAGTACTTTGGAGGTGCAAAATTAATTTTATTGTGACACAAACAATAATGAGAACAAAAAAGTTGACATCTGTTGGGTGCATAAGTATTCACCCCCCTGTGTCAATACTTGGTAGAACCCCCTTTCGCTGCAATTACAGCTGCAAGTCTTTTGGGGTATGTCTCTACCAGCTTTGCACATCTAGAGATGGAAAGGTTTGTCCATTCTTCTTGGCAAAAAAGATGAAGCTCAGTCAGATTGGATGGAGACCGTCTGTGAACCACAATCTTCAAGTCTTGCCATAGATTCACTATTGGAATGAGGTCTGGGCTTTGACTGGGCCATTTTAAGACATTAACATTCTTTAATCCAAACCATTCCTTTGTAGCTCTGGCTGTATGTTTAGGGTCATTGTCCTGCTGGAAGATGAACCTCCGCCCCAGTCTCAAGTCTTTTGCAGACTGCATCAGATTTTCTTCAAGGATTTCCCTGTATTTGGCTCCATCCATCTTTCCCTCTATTCTGACCAGTTTCCCTGTACCTGCTGAAGAGAAGCATCCCCACAGCATGATGCTACCACCACCATGTTTCACTGTTGGGATGGTGTGCTCAGGGTGATGGGCAGTGTTGGGTTTTCGCCACACATAGCGTTTTGCATTGAGGCCAAAAAGTTCAATTTTGGTCTCATCTGACCAGAGCACCTTCTTCCACATGTTTGCTGTGTCTCCCACATGGCTTCTGGCAAACTCCAAACGGGATTTTTTATGGATCCCTTTCAACAATGGCTTTCTTCTTGCCACTCTTCCATAAAGGCCAGATTTGTGGAGTAGACGACTAATAGTTGTCCTGTGGACAGATTCTCCCACCTCAGCTGTGGATCTCTGCAACTCCTCCAGAGTAACCATGGGCCTCCTGGTTGCTTCTCTGATTAATTTTCTCCTTGTCCGACTCTTCAGTTTGGGTGGACGGCCTCCTCTTGGTAGGTTTGCGGTTGTGCCATATTCTTTCCATTTTCTTATGATGGATTTTATGGTGCTCAGAGAGATGTTCAAAGCTCTGGATATTTTTTTATAACCTAACCCTGCTTCATATTTCTCCACAACTTTATCCCTGACCTGTTTGGTGAGCTCCTTGGTCTTCATGATGCTGTTTGTTCAGTAATGATCTCCAACAAACTCTGAGTCCGTCACAGAACAGGTGTATTTATACTGAGATTAAATTGCAGACAGGTGGACCCGATTTACTAATTATGTGACTTGCAAATGTGACTTGTGAATGCAATTGGTCGCACCAGATCTTTGTTAGGGGGTTCACAGTAAAGGGGGTGAATACATATACACTTTTCAGATTTTTATTTGTAAATAATTGTGAAATCCATGTAATATTTCCCCCCACTTCCAAATGATGCACTATTTTGTGTTGGTCCATTACATAAACTCACGATGAAATACATTTTAATCTGTGGTTATACCATGACAAAATGTAGAAAAGTCCAAAGGGGGTGAATACTTATGCAAGGCACTGTATTACTCAGGATGCCTCTTACCATGCTAAACAATATTTAGAAAGAGAACCACACAAGCAAATAAAATAAAACAGAAAAGCCCCAAAAAAATAGAACAATATATATATATAAAGTAATAAAATACTGTTAGGTGGGTGTATGTCTGAAGTGTAGTGTCGCTGTATGAAGAGATAAAATACATTGTTTAGCAGAGTTTCCAGACTGCCTGAAAATCTGTTAGATTAGAGTCTTAATACAGACTGAGTTTAAGTGGAGCCGTGTATTGTGCGTTCTGGTTTAACATAAAGACGATGGTAACGTCGCTCCTATATCTATGACGTCACAAGCCTCTGTTTGTACTTTGTATTATTGGCGGGTGGCAACCAACGTCAAGGTGAATTACTGCCACCTACTGTTTAAATCATGCTTCACAAATATCTACATAGGCATATTAAAGGCAATAACAGACAGAATGTTGGCAAATATGGCTAAGATCTAATTTGGCATCAAAGCCGGGGGTTCATTAAGATGTTTAGTGATATAGACACACACAAATCATTTCAGTCACATCAACCTATTGTGAGGAGCACTTGGTCAAAATCTTGCATAATTTCAGACATTTAACACTGTTTTTAAAGATTTTGACTTCTTACTCAAACAGCTTCCTTGGATCAACCCTTTGGTAAGTAGATTATTTTCCACCTGACACTTGTTGAATTAAGCAGATTAAGTATGTTATTAATTATTAGAAAGTATGTACAATTTGAGCTTGGGATAAAAGGTTGGGAAAAGATATTTGTATGTGCCATTAGTAGTTTTATCTTCATATATATATATCTTATTTAGTATATAGTGTGGTCTTCTTTTTATTGCGTACAATAAATATTTTCATAGGAGTAGTATTAGTGATTGAAATAAGCAATATTTATTGGTCTGTAATGTATCTTTGTTTGAAGCAGTAGTTTTAGCATTGGTGGATTTTCAAGATAAATGACTGAGCTTGATGAAACTTCTGTAAACCTTTCTGCTACATCCCTGGGAACTGGCTGTGTGAGGGCATATGTGGCTTTGTGTCTAAATCCCGTCTTTCCTATTCTCCTGACAGACGTGAGAAATCAGTATGCCTGAAAATGAGTTTGAAATCATTGAAGGGGAACTGATCAATTCCCCAACTACAACATACGAGGCACAGAAATGCCTTGGCTGTGGAACCAACGGACTGGTCATCCAATGCAGGGATGTGAGAACCAATGACACGGTGGCAATAAAAATGTTTAAAAGGAAGACAGACATTGAGTTTGCGAAGGAAGAGGAGGAAATCTTAAGAGCCTTGGAGGACCTACACTCAGAATGGTTCAATGTTGTCAGATTGAACAGCTCATTCACCTACAAGAGCCATTATTGTCTAGTGTTTGAGCTCCTAGACATGGATCTGCTGAAATTCATGAAGATCAATCCGGGTAATCGCCTTCAGCTGAAGGAAATCCGCCCCATTCTGCAGCAGGTTTGTTTTTTAAACTGAAGTTCTTCCACTGACTGCTTTGTAGGGTGAAGGCTGAACGAAAATGTGTCTGTTTCTGACTAATACTCAGTTGTTTTGTTTTTGGCTGCCATCAATGAATATATGTTGTTGATGAAATGAACTCAGTACTTCATGATTGTTATCATGTTATTCGGGATTTCAGCTGGCTACATCATTGGACTTTCTGAAAAGCGCAGGGGTCGTCCATTCAGATTTAAAGCCTGAAAACATTATGATGGTGGATCATATCAGGCAGCCACTGAAGGTGCAAGTCATTGACTTTGGCTTAGCCTGCAACAATCCTGAGGAAAAGATAGGACACACCCTCCAGACCTTGTATTACAGGTATGTAACTGACAGTACAGCTGTATACCTGGGACAGCTGTGTTTGCTAAACTAAACAATTACAATAAAAAAAGACCTGAAGTACTATATTTGTGTTTCTCGTCTTCTTCTAAGATCTCCTGAGATTCTGCAATGTGCACCTTTCGACGAGGCCATCGACGTTTGGTCGCTAGGCTGCATTGCTGCAGAATTGCTTATGGGCATGCCACTGTTCCCTGCCCAGGATGAGGACAGCTTGGTCAGTATCACCTCACTGCACTGCAAATACAACAAACAGGCCCATTTCTGCCGTGATGTTGATATATATCTATATACATATATATATAGATATATATTTAATCATTTTTAATCGTTACACACTTGATTAGAATAGGGAGAGAGTTTTCATTAGAAGATCACTACTTTCTACTGTTATTTTAATGAGACAAACTAGAGACACTTCATCAATATGTCTCAGTAATATAAGGGCACCTGATGTACCTGATCAACAGTGATGAGTTTGCAAACTTGAACTAAACTAATTCTCCCGACATTGTGTTTTCTCCACAGATGAGGCTAATTAGGTTAAGGAAGGATCTGCATGAGAGATACCTCACTCCATACTGGTTCTGGCCAATACACTTGATGGAAAGCAGATTTATGGTAAGAAATTAGTTAGCAGCACTTAGCTGTGTCTATAGCTCACTATTATAATGTCTTTCCTTCAGTCTGTGGTTCTTTTCCCTTGTCATCCACTGCCAAAACGATCTCAATGAAACTATTCTTCATTTCAGTCAATAGTTTCAATTCTCGTTTGTGATCAACAGCCTGGATGAATTTATAATGGCACAACATACCTTTTGAAAAACATTTGGCTTCATAATCCAAACACATGTAACAAACAATGCTTTTTTCTCATCCTGTTAAAGCAGATTAATCAGTCCTCGGGAGAAGACGCCAAAGCTGAGAACTGTGACCTGGAGAGCTTTAACGATCTACTGGCACAGATGCTTATGACGAATCGGTTCGAAAGAATTGACCCAAGACTAATTCTCCAGCATCCATTCCTGTCGATGAGCCACCTTCAGGGACGGTTCAAAAACAGCCTCTAGTGAGTGTGTGCTTAAACGGTCTGTTTAAATCTGTGCTGACAGATAAAGGTAAAACAAAAAAATTTGATGAAAGGAGACTAAGGTGTTTGGCCCAGCAACTTAATTTGTCTTCCAGTACGAAATCGTCTGAGGGTCTGATGGACATCTGCGAGGAACAGAGCTATGGCGATGGAGCAGATGTAGACCACACGGTCCTGCAAAAGTCCCCGAAGGAGGACTCCTCAAGCAGCCCAGCCATGGAGGGCAGCCCTGCTGGGATGGGAGGGGAGAAGCATTCCTATTCCTTCTTGCAGAACTTCATCAGCAGTCGGAAAAAAGAAGAAATGAACGCAAAACTGAAAGCCGGGCAAAGGGTGGGTGTTTGAAATATCTCCTCGTCTTGAGCATTTTATATGGTAGAAGAAAAATTGAGCATTTTGGTAAATATTCTCTATTTTTGCCCAGATTTCAATGGGAAGAATGATAAAACTCTCATTAACTGTAGAGCTGCCGCCAAGAGCATTTTACAATGTGCATTTTTGTCAAATGTCAAACCGCTGCTTTGAGATCAAGAGTTAAAAAAAATGTATCCACTTCACAGACCAGTCAACTCCAATCCCAGATAAAAGGGCCCAAGTGGGAAAACGGGTCCACCACAGTCCCCAAGAAGAAGAAGAGGGACGACCCGACATCCTACTGCAACCCTGCAAAAAAGAGAAAAAGATGACCTTCAAAAAGAGCTGACGGACTGTCAGAGGCAGAACCATTTAGAAGGTGCCACCTCCAAATCAACCCAGGTGCATTCCCTTAAGAACAGGAAGAGGGATGAAGAAGAGCTGCCAGTGTTGGACAAAACCTGCCCAGAAAAGACAAAGAAATTGGTTGAAACGCGGTTAAAACAAGTCATCTGACAAACTAAACGCCAAAGCGCTTCCAGATAAGTTAGCACTTTCTGGTTGTAGGACGACTGTTCTATTGTCATATATTGTAAAAATGTGGTGGTTTTGTTTGCCCATGTGGGATATGACAAGAAATAAAAATTGCTATACCTAAAAAAAATTGAATAATTTAGTTTTTATTGCAGAGCAAATACTGTCCTGATGCTGCTAATACTGTCCTGAATGAGAAGTAAACCTACATACTCCTATAAACGATATTTATAAATTGATATAAAGAGAGCACATTTCTCCAATATTAGCATCGCTACACTTGCTTCCAGTTAAATCTAGAATAGAATTTAAAATTCTCCTCCTCACCTTCAAGGCCCTTAATAATATAGCGCCTTTTTACCTTAAAGAGCTGTTAGTACCTTATAAACCCGCTAGAGCACTCCGCTCCCAGAATTCAAGCCTACTTGTCGTCCCTAAATTCTCTAAAAGTAGAGTAGGAGCCAGAGCTTTTAGCCATCAAGCCCCTCAGCTGTGGAATAATCTACCACTTTCAGTTCGGGAGGCAGTCACCATCTTTTCGTTTAAAAGTAGGCTCAAAACCTTCCTTTTTGATAAAGCTTATAGTTAGAGCTAATTAGTGCGCCAGAACGTTACTTGTTCTATTTTATGACACATGACACAAGGAGCTTCTCTTTCCAGCTTCTCCTTCCTCTTCTCCATCCCTATCCCCCTTCCCCGGAATCCCTTTGCTTTATCACCCGCAGATCCAGGGCCTCTGTGGCCGCACCATGGATTGCGGTTTGTGGATCGCGCACCGGGGGTCGCGTTGTTGGATCCAGTGTGGCGGATTCTGAGTCATGTGGGCTGATCGTGGTGCTGGTGGCGGACCCTGTGTCGCGTTGGCATTGGGCACGGGCGGTGGACCAGGACCGCGGTGGTCGGCTTGTGATGGGTCCTGGTGGGCGGCGGTGGACGGTGACTGAGGACTGGAGTGGCGTCTGGTCTGGATGGTGGATCGTGGTCTAGATGGTTGCTGAGCATGGACTGTGCTTGCAGCGGGACTGCTTGGCATGTCATGTTGGGGTTGTCCTTCGGGATGTCTACCCTCATCAAATGCTGCTAGAGACTTTGATTATTGATGATGTTCTCCTGCACGTGGCATCTATTGCACTTCTGTCCGTCCTGGGAGAGGGATCCCCCACATGTGGCTCTCTCTGAGGTTTCTACATATTTTTACCCTGTTAAAAGGGTTTTTAGTAGTTTTTCCTTACTCTTGCTGAGGGTTAACGACAGAGGATGTCACACCCTGTTAAAGCCCTATGAGATGAATTGTAATTTGTGAATATGGGCTATACAAATAAAATTTGATTGATTGTTTGATATACTTTATATCATATTTTTATAATTTTAGATTTTTAGAAAAACAATAGTATTTCTGTCTTTAAGACTTAATCCTCTAGTTGATTCAGAAACCTGGGCGGATTTTTTTTAATTAAGAAAAATTATCTCGTCAATTCAGAAAAAAACAGTGGATTCATTTTGGTGGTGGGGGTGAGGGGGGGGGGGGGGGGGGGGCTTACTCGTTAAACAGAGAATTTTGTTTCTCAACTGGATGCAATACGCTTCCGTAGAAGTGTCTTTTAATAAATATTAAAGCTCGGTAGTCACGTGTCTTCAGACTTTAGGGAAGTGCAGTGACCACTCCCCTGGATGCTTTTGTCTATTTAATAATGTTTTAACAACGAGGATGTCCCGTGAAGGCGGGGCCGTCGCTCGTCCAATCGCACGTCTCCGCTCGGCGTGCCCCGCGTTGCAAAACTCCCCTCGTATATTTTTTCATCCACTCATGCTGCATCGCATGTGGTTAGCTAACACACTGTCACTGGTGTGTATGGAAAGAGGGGGACCAGAGAATATCTGCTTCTTACATAATATAAAAATCAATGTTCAGGTTTCTTCAATAAGCTTCTTCAGCCAGGGAAAAATTTACATTACCAGATATTGGTGTGTTTGTGTTTTTCATTAAACAAGCTAGTAAAGCAATTGTTTTCAAAGCAATTAATAAATTGAATTTTTGTTCAAGTAGTCCCTTAATCTATCAATTATTTTCCAGTTTCTTTTTTGAAATAATTTTGGGTTAGTGGATTAATCCGTCGTTATCCTAGCAATCAAAAACCATAACTTCCACAGTTAATGTTTTAATCGGGTTAAATGCCTGAAAAAGTTATGGGCCATTATTTCGAGATCTTGAATCAGCATATATGTGGGTACCTGGGATTGCGCACCTGCTATATTAAACTGCAGTACTGAGCTGTACCTAATAAATTGGTAACTAAGTGTATCTGTGTATGTCTGAAGTGTAGTGTCGCTGTATGAAGAGATAAAATACATTGTTTAGCAGAGTTTCCAGACTGCCTGAAAATCTGTTTGATTAGAGCCTTAACACAGACTGAGTTTAAGTGGAGCCGTGTATTGTGCGTTCTGGTTTAACATAAAGCCGATGGTAACGTCGCTCCTATATCTATGACGTCACAAGCCTCTGTTTCTACTTTGTTTTATTGGCGGGTGGCAACCAACGTCAAGGTGAATTACCGCCACCTATTGTTTAAATCATGCTTCACAAATATCTACATAGGCATATTAAAGGCAATAACAGACAGAATGTAGGCAAATATGGCTATGATCTAATTTGGCATCAAAGCCGGGGGTTCATTAAGATGTTTAGTGATATAGACACACACAAATCATTTCAGTCACATTAACCTATTGTGAGGAGCACTTGGTCAAAATCTTGCATAATTTCAGACATTTAACACTGTTTTTAAAGATTTTGACTTCTTACTCAAACAGCTTCCTTGGATCAACCCTTTGGTAAGTAGATTATTTTCCACCTGACACTTGTTGAATTAAGCAGATTAAGTATGTTATTAATTATTAGAAAGTATGTTGTTACAATCTGAGCTTGGGATAAAAGGTTGGGAAAAGATATTTGTATGTGCCATTAGTAGTTTTATCTTCATATATATATATCTTATTTAGTATATAGTGTGGTCTTCTTTTTATTGCGTACAATAAATATTTTCATAGGAGTAGTATTAGTGATTGAAATAAGCAATATTTATTGGTCTGTAATGTATCTTTGTTTGAAGCAGTAGTTTTAGCATTGGTGGATTTTCAAGATTAAATGACTGAGCTTGATGAAACTTCTGTAAACCTTTCTGCTACATCCCTGGGAACTGGCTGTGTGAGGGCATATGTGGCTTTTTGTCTAAATCCCGTCTTTCCTATTCTTCTGACAGATGCTAGAAATCAGTATGCCTGAAAATGAGTTTGAAATCATTGAAGGGGAACTGATCAATTCCCCAACTACAACATACGAGGCACAGAAATTCCTGGGCTGTGGAACCAACGGACTGGTCATCCAATGCAGGGATGTGAGAACCAATGACACGGTGGCAATAAAAATGTTTAAAAGGAAGACAGACATTGAGTTTGCGAAGGAAGAGGAGGAAATCTTAAGAGCCTTGGAGGACCTACACTCAGAATGGTTCAACGTTGTCAGATTGAACAGCTCATTCACCTACAAGAGCCATTATTGTCTAGTGTTTGAGCTCCTAGACATGGATCTGCTGAAATTCATGAAGATCAATCCGGGTAAACGCCTTCAGCTGAAGGAAATCCGCCCCAATCTGCAGCAGGTTTGTTTTTTAAACTGAAGTTCTTCCACTGACTGCTTTGTAGGGTGAAGGCTGAACAAAAATGTGTCTGTTACAGTATTTTATTTAAATAATGATAATTACAAAGATAAGTTAAATAATGTCCTTAAAGTCTAGAGATGGTGACTTGTGGAGGACACATGGACACCTTCAGTTCTTCCAATCATCACATTTAGTGTGTTCAATCACTAGTGCTATGTATGTTGGTCTATCTCCAAACTATCTTATTAACCTGATCCTATAGTCGACTGTACGACTTTGGAATATCTGACTAATACTCAGTTGTTTTGTTTTTGGCTGCCATCAATGAATATATGTTGTTGATGAAATGAACTCAGTACTTCCTGATTTTTATCATGTTATTCGGGATTTCAGCTGGCTACATCATTGGACTTTCTGAAAAGCGCAGGGGTCGTCCATTCAGATTTAAAGCCTGAAAACATTATGATGGTGGATCATATCAGGCAGCCACTGAAGGTTCAAGTCATTGACTTTGGCTTAGCCTGCAACAATCCTGAGGAAAAGATAGGACACACCCTCCAGACCTTGTATTACAGGTATGTAACTGACAGTACAGCTGTATACCTGGGACAGCTGTGTTTGCTAAACTAAACAATTACAATAAAAAAAGACCTGAAGTACTATATTTGTGTTTCTCGTCTTCTTCTAAGATCTCCTGAGATTCTGCAATGTGCACCTTTCGACGAGGCCATTGACGTTTGGTCGCTAGGCTGCATTGCTGCAGAATTGCTTATGGGCATGCCACTGTTCCCTGCCCAGGATGAGGACAGCTTGGTCAGTATCACCTCACTGCACTGCAAATACAACAAACAGGCCCATTTCTGCTGTGATGTTGATATATATCAATATACATATACATATATAGATATATATTTAATCATTTTTAATCGTTACACACTTGATTAGAATAGGGAGAGAGTTTTCAGTAGAAGATCACTACTTTCTACTGTTTTTTTAATGAGACAAACTAGAGACACTTCATCCATATGTCTCAGTAATATAAGGGCACCTGATGTACCTGATCAACAGTGATGAGTTTGCAAACTTGAACTAAACTAATTCTCCCGACATTGTGTTTTCTCCACAGATGAGGCTAATTAGGTTAAGGAAGGATCTGCATGAGAGATACCTCACTCCATACTGGTTCTGGCCAATACACTTGATGGAAAGCAGATTTATGGTAAGAAATTAGTTAGCAGCACTTAGCTGTGTCTATAGCTCACTATTATGATGTCTTTCCTTCAGTCTGTGGTTCTTTTCCCTTGTCATCCACTGCCAAAACGATCTCAATGAAACTATTCTTCATTTCAGTCAATAGTTTCAATTCTCGTTTGTGATCAACAGCCTGGATGAATTTGTAATGGCACAACATACCTTTTGAAAAACATTTGGCTTCATAATCCAAACACATGCAACAAACAATGCTTTTTTCTCATCCTGTTAAAGCAGATTAATCAGTCCTCGGGAGAAGACGCCAAAGCTGAGAACTGTGACCTGGAGAGCTTTAACGATCTACTGGCACAGATGCTTATGACGAATCGGTTCAAAAGAATTGACCCAAGACTAATTCTCCAGCATCCATTCCTGTCGATGAGCCACCTTCAGGGACGGTTCAAAAACAGCCTCTAGTGAGTGTGTGCTTAAACGGTCTGTTTAAATCTGTGCTGACAGATAAAGGTAAAACAAAAAAATTTGATGAAAGGAGACTAAGGTGTTTGGCCCAGCAACTTAATTTGTCTTCCAGTACGAAATCGTCTGAGGGTCTGATGGACATCTGCGAGGAACAGAGCTATGGCGATGGAGCAAATGCAGACCACACGGTCCTGCAAAAGTCCCCGAAGGAGGACTCCTCAAGCAGCCCAGCCATGGAGGGCAGCCCTGCTGGGATGGGAGGGGAGAAGCAGTCCTATTCCTTCCTGCAAAACTTCATCAGCAGTCGGAAAAAAGAAGAAATGAACGCAAAACTGAAAGCCGGGCAAAGGGTGGGTGTTGAAATATCTCCCCGTCTTGAGCATTTTATATGGTAGAAGAAAAATTGAGCATTTTGGTAAATATTCTCTATTTTTGCCCAGATTTCAATGGGAAGAATGATAAAACTCTCATTAACTGTAGAGCTGCCGCCAAGAGCATTTTACAATGTGCATTTTTGTCAAATGTCAAACCGCTGCTTTGAGATCAAGAGTTAAAAAAAATGTATCCACTTCACAGACCAGTCAACTCCAATCCCAGATAAAAGGGCCCAAGTGGGAAAACGGGTCCACCACAGTCCCCAAGAAGAAGAAGAGGGACGCCCCGACATCCTACTGCAACCCCGCAAAAAAGAGAAAAAGATGACCTTCAAAAAGAGCTGACGGACTGTCAGAGGCAGAACCATTTAGAAGCTGCCAACTCCAAATCAACCCAGGTGCATTCCCTTAAGAACATGAAGAGGGATGAAGAAGAGCTGCCAGTGTTGGACAAAACCTGCCCAGAAAAGACAAAGAAATTGGTTGAAACGCGGTTAAAACAAGTCATCTGACAAACTAAACGCCAAAGCGCTTCCAGATAAGTTAGCACTTTCTGGTTGGAGGACGACTGTTCTATTGTCATATATTGTAAAAATGTGGTGGTTTTGTTTGCCCATGTGGGATATGACAAGAAATAAAAATTGCTATACCAAAAAAAAATTGAACAATTTAGTTCTCTTTCTTAGCATTCGTTTCGATGTCTCACTATGGGATACGCCCCACGCGCGTATTCACAGAAGCACTTATTCCAATTTGCCAGCCCTGATAGGCTGGCAGTCGTGACGTCCGCGTCAAGGTGCCGCACCTTAAATACGGTGGACGCGGCGTCACACGTCATTCAAACACCTCTTCTCGCTTCACGAACAAGCATTTTTTCTAATCGACGTTGATGCTAACTAGCTGCTGTCCACAGACCGGAGCTAACACCTCCATCGCCGGACGCTAGTGGAATAAACGCCGATCCGACTGCCTTCACCATAGGTAGTTGCTTCTATTTGAATAGCTAAACGGCACCGGGAGCCTGCGGTCACCACACTGCCTGCCACCGGAGCTAGCTAACAGCGACTATCATCCCAGATAATTCGCTCCCCTTTAGCACACCAAGCTAAATGGATCAAGCTGCAAAGCTTCCTTCCACCTCGCAACCAGGCGATGCACATCGCCTGTGCACCTGTGGAAATAAAATATCGAGCATGGACACTCACCAGGACTGCTCCGCGTGTCTCGGGCTGGAACATGCCCGCGCCGCTGTCAGCAACGCGAGCTCGTGCGCCGACTGCGCCCGCTTCACAGCGAAGAGTCTCCGCCGACGACTAGCACGCCAAGCTAGCGTCTCTGAGAGGGACCCGATCCTTTCCAGTGCCAATACCGAGGAACCCCAACCCGGTGTGGACGAGGAGGACGCTCCCGAATCAGAGATTCGGCACTGGGGCTCCACGCTGGATTTGCTTGACCCGCTAACAGAGCCACCCCTCATGTTGGATTATGAGGAGGAGGATGAGTTCGACGGCGGGGATTGTCTGGTGTCGGACGGTGACGACGAGGATTATGAATCCTGCTTTGTCCCACCTTCACAGGCTCTCAGCTCTCCAAGCCCTGCAAAGGGCTCGGTTGGGACAATTACGCCCCAGCCCAGTGGCGACATGCACGATGTGTGTAAACGCGCCGCAGAGAGACTGAAGATTCCATGGCCCGCGGTCGTGGCGGAGGCCTCAAGGTCCCGCTACGAAGGGAAGAAATTACCCCAAGCAAAGAGGGCTGCGAGACAACTTCTCCCGGTGTTCCCGGAACTCCTGGAGGAAGTTACCGCCTCATGGAAGCAGAACCCTTACTCCAGCAAAACCACCATTCAAGGTGCGTCTTCCTTGGATATTGAGGGGATGGATAAGCATGCCATGGCCCGCATGCCTCCCATGGAGCCCCTGGTGGCAGCACACCTTCATCCACGGCTGTCGGCTGCCTCATCCAGGGCCCCCACACTTCCCACGAAAGCCGATCGCTTCCAATCTGCCATGACTGAGCGAACTTATAAAGCAGCGGCTTTGACGGTGAGGGCTCTCAACGTCACCTCCATGTTGTCAGCTTACCAAGCGGAGCTTTTTGACGACATAGCCGACATGCCCGAAAGTTCCGCGTGGGACGAGATCACCACAATCGCGGATATCTGCCTACGCGTCCAGCGATGCGCTGTACAAGCGGCAGGCAAGTGCATGTCGATGTTGGTGTTACAAGAGAGGACGAGATGGCTGAATCTGACCAATCTGTCCGATAGAGAGAAGGAGGACATCCTGGACATGCCTATTGTCCCCGAGGGTGTCTTCGGCTCCGCCCTCGCCTCAATGCAAAAGCGCTGTGAGGCGAAGAAAAAGCAGGATTAGGCGCTACAGCTCTGCCTTCCGAGGAAAACACCTGCCGCGGCGCCTCCGCCCCCCCGGCAGACTTTCGCTCAGGTTGCCTCTAGGAGCGCCGCTCCTGCTTTTCGCATCCCGAAGCGCCCCAGGGCTCAACCGGGTGCGAACACCAACGGCCCCACGGAAACGAAGCCCGCTTGGCCGAGAAAGCCCTTCTATTCCCCGTCAACCCAGACTGCTCAACCGGGCCCGACACCCAGTCAGCAGGCCAGGCGGAAGAAGAAGGCGACTTAGCGGTTAACCCCACCGCGAGCGGAGCTGCCACCCGTTCCCTGTTCACTGGCAGCCCAGCTATCCCGTGTGTTAGGGGAGAAATTACCCAGTGCCACCCATCCCTCTCGGCGACGCGTGGGCCCAGAGCTCAGTTCGTGCGTCCCAGTGAAGAGGCGAAGAGACATGTTCCAGATGTGGGATTGTTCAACGCCACATCAATGTCTCACAAGCACGCACACAGAGTTTGTGTTAATAAAAAGTTTTCCACTGACGTATCCAGGCTCACAGCCGAGGGCGCAGGGTTGCAAAATCATAAAAACACAAAAACAAAACCAAAAAAATACAGAGGTGCAGAGCACACTGTTGTTCCCCATAACACCACAAGGGGGAAACAGCGTCCCACCTGTGGTGAAACATCCCGTTCCGCTCGCTCCGATCCTATCAGACCGCACATGCGCAGTGATACTCGGAAGAGCGCAGCTGGTACGGGCCCCCAAAGATCGTCTGTGTCAGACAGAGCTTCACTCACCCCTAACTTTGAGGCTAGAGAGTTGGAAAGCATGCACAGCGTCAGAATGGGTATTGAGAACACTGGCCAAAGGCTACAGGCTTCAATTCGCCACAATGCCCCCCCGTTTTCCCGGCCTCATCTCTTCCCGTGCGCAGGGAGAGTCGGCCCGGGTGTTACGGGAAGAAATATCAGCTCTATTAAACAAAAGAGCCATACGAATAGTGCCACACAGTCAGGGACTGGCGGGTTTCTATTCGAGGTATTTCCTGGTCCCAAAGAAAGGGGGGACCTCATTACGTCCCATCCTGGACCTTCGCATTTTGAACTCGTATCTCAGGAGATACAAGTTTCGCATGCTGACACACTCAACGCTGATACGTTTGATCCGACCGGGGGACTGGTTCACATCAATCGATCTGAAAGACGCGTATTTTCACATTCCCATTTATCCTCCGCACAGGAAATATCTGAGGTTCGCTTTTCAGGACACAGTGTACGAGTACCTGGTACTCCCATTTGGCCTGTCACTGAGCCCGAGGGTCTATGTAAAATGTGTCGACGCCGCTATAGCCCCCCTCAGGGAGCGGGGTATACGCGTGGCCACTTATCTGGACGACTGGCTGCTGCTGGCGCGCTCAGAGCAAGAGGCTGCGGCGCACACGAGCATTGTACTGACACACCTGGCCGATCTCGGTTTTGTGGTGAACAGGGAAAAGAGTGTGTTAACGCCGAGTCAGGAAATTGCCTTTCTGGGTCTCACGTTAAATTCACTAACCTACACGGCTCGCCTGTCAGCCGAGAGAGTGCACACTTTCAGGTCCACTCTCTCTCATTTTGCCATAACACGTCGGGTCACGTACGGACTGTGTCTCAGGTTATTGGGACTGATGGCCACAACAATATTGGTGGTGAGGCTGGGCAGGCTGTACATGAGAGATTTTCAGCGCTGGGTGGCTTCTCTCAGACTGGATCCTGTGCGCCACAGACGCCGCAGTGTGACGGCTTGTGCGTCCTGCGCCCTCGCGCTGCTACCATGGCAACGCCCGTCTATGTTGACAGCGGGGGTGCGCATGGGCGCAATATCTGCCAGAAAAGTGGTCACAACGGACGCCAGCCTGTCAGGCTGGGGCGGTCTGTTCGAGGGCAGATCCGCGAATGGGATGTGGAGCACGGATCTCAAACATGCCCATATAAATTATCTGGAGTTGATGGCAGTGTTTCTGACGCTGAAACATTTTCTGCCGTTCCTCCGGGGACATCATGTGTTAGTGAGGACGGACAATACGACCACGGTGGCGTATATCAATCGTCAGGGGGGTCTACGTTCCCTACAGTTACACACTCTTGCACGCAGACTGATATTATGGGGCGAGGAGCATCTCCTCTCAGTGAGAGCGACCCACGTTCCCGGAATTCAGAATGTGGGTGCGGACCTTTTGTCCAGGGGAAATCCTCTCTATGCGGAGTGGAAACTTCACCCGGCTGTAGTAGCTCAGATTTGGTCACATTTCGGCCGCGCAACAGTGGATCTGTTTGCGTCGAGGGGGAACACACAGTGCCCACTGTTCTTCTCCCTGCACGACCAGAGCGCACCGCTGGGGCTGGATGCGTTCGCTCACAAGTGGCCGCGCGTCCTGCTTTACGCTTTTCCACCTCTGGCTCTGATTCCCCCGACACTGCTCAGGGTGCGGGAGAATCGTCTGTCACTAATTTTAATCGCTCCTCACTGGCCGTCCATGCACTGGCTGGCGGAAGTGAGACAGCTCCTCCACGGTCACCCATGGCCTCTCCCGCTGCGCAGGGACCTGCTCTCCCAGGCGTGCGGACAGATATTTCACCCTCATCCGGAGCGCCTCGCCCTGTGGGCTTGGCCCGTGAGTGGTTTGATTTGAGCCTGACTGGATTATCACAGAATGTTGTTAACACAATTCAGAATGCCAGAGCATCATCCACTAGGTCTCTTTATGACTGTAAGTGGAGATTGTTTGAGGATTGGTGTGCTAAGGCACAGGAAATCCCTTTTCAATGTCCAGTTGGTACAGTCCTGTCCATCCTGCAGGACTTGATTGATCAAAAGAGGGCATTTTCTACTGTCAAAGTTTACTTGGCAGCTATTTCTGCTTGCCATGTTGGATTTGATGGGAAACCAGTGGGCCAACACCCCCTGGTTTGTCGTTTTATGAAGGGTGCACGGAGGTTGCTGCCCGTCTCTAAGACTATGTCACCATCATGGGATCTAACAGTGGTGCTTGGAGCCCTCTCTAGTCATCCTTTTGAACCATTGGATAACGTGGACATGAAAACGTTATCCTTGAAGGTGGCTCTGTTATTGGCTTTGGCTACAGCTAAACGTGTAAGTGATATTCACGCTTTATCTGTACATCCAGCATGTATGCGGTTCACCCCGGGGAACCTTGGGGTGACGCTGAGACCGAATCCTGCATTTGTTCCAAAGGTTGTTAAACCATGCTCCCCAGTGGAACTGTCAGCTTTTCAGCCACCTCCCTATGGTTCTGCAGAACAGCAGCGGTTACACATGCTGTGCCCTGTCCGTGCCTTACACACATATGTGGAAAGGACAAGGAGCTTTAGAAAAGGGGATCAGTTGTTTGTGTCCTGGGCTAAGCCCCACTGGGGCAAACCTGTCACCAAACAAAGACTCTCTCACTGGATAGTGGACGCCATTGCATTGGCCTACTCCAGCTCAGGCCTTCAGGTTCCGACTGGTTTACGGGCACATTCTACTAGAGGTCTCACGACCTCTTGGGCCCTGTTCAAGGGAGTCTCTATCCAAGACATCTGCGCTGCAGCTAGCTGGTCTTCTCCCCTCACATTTGCGAGGTACTACAGGTTGGATGTCACATCCCCTGGCCTGACCCACGCTGTCTTGAGCGTGGGCTCCAATGTGGATCTCACTTTTAAGTGATGGGGGGGGCTGGCGGTCAGTCACCGAGATAAGCTTGTCTGGCAATACGGGAGTCTCCATATCCCATAGTGAGACATCGAAACGAATGCTAAGAAAGAGAACTTTAGGTTTCTTTCGTAACCCCGGTTCTCTGAGTAGCATGAGTGAGATGTCTCACCAGACCGCCCTTCTTGCTACTGGGGTGAAGCGAGAAGAGGTGTGCTTGTTTTGAATGACGTGTGACGCCGCGTCCACCGTATTTAAGGTGCGGCACCTTGACGCGGACGTCACGACTGCCAGCCTATCAGGGCTGGCGAATTGGAATAAGTGCTTCTGTGAATACGCGCGAGGGGCGTATCCCATAGTGAGACATCTCACTCATGCTACTCAGAGAACCGGGGTTACGAAAGTAACCTAAAGTTTTTATTGCAGAGCAAATACTGTCCTGATGCTACTAATACTGTCCTGAATGAGAAGTAAACCTACATACTCCTATAATCGATATTTATAAATTGATATAAAGAGAGCACATTTCTCCAATATTAGCATCGCTACACTGGCTTCCAGTTAAATCTAGAATAGAATTAAAAATTCTCCTCCTCACCTTCAAGGCCCTTAATAATATAGCGCCTTTTTACCTTAAAGAGCTGTTAGTACCTTATAAACCCGCTAGAGCACTCCGCTCCCAGAATTCAAGCCTACTTGTCGTCCCTAAATTCTGTAAAAGTAGAGTAGGAGCCAGAGCTTTTAGCCATCAAGCCCCTCGGCTGTGGAATAATCTACCACTTTCAGTTCGGGAGGCAGTCACCATCTTTTCGTTTAAAAGTAGGCTCAAAACCTTCCTTTTTGATAAAGCTTATAGTTAGAGCTAATTAGTGCGTCAGAACGTTACTTGTTCTATTTTATGACACATGACACACGGAGCTTCTCTTTCCAGCTTCTCCTTCCTCTTCTCCATCCCTATCCCCCTTCCCCGGAATCCCTTTGCTTTATCACCCGCAGATCCAGGGCCTCTGTGGCCGCACCATGGATTGCGGTTTGTGGATCGCGCACCGGGGGTCGCGGTGTTGGATCCAGTGTGGCGGATTCTGAGTCATGTGGGCTGATCGTGGTGCTGGTGGCGGACCCTGTGCCGCGTTGGCATTGGGCACGGGCGGTGGACCAGGACCGCGGTGGTGGCTTGTGATGGGTCCTGGTGGGCGGCGGTGGACGGTGACTGAGGACTGGAGTGGCGTCTGGTCTGGATGGTGGATCGTGGTCTAGATGGTTGCTGAGCATGGACTGTGCTTGCAGCGGGACTGCTTGGCATGTCATGTTGGGGTTGTCCTTCGGGATGTCTACCCTCATCAAATGCTGCTAGAGACTTTGATTATTGATGATGTTCTCCTGCACGTGGCATCTATTGCACTTCTGTCCGTCCTGGGAGAGGGATCCCTCACATGTGGCTCTCTCTGAGGTTTCTACATATTTTTACCCTGTTAAAAGGGTTTTTAGTAGTTTTTCCTTACTCTTGCTGAGGGTTAAGGACAGATGATGTCACACACTGTTAAAGCCCTATGAGATGAATTGTAATTTGTGAATATGGGCTATACAAATACAATTTGATTGATTGATTGATATACTTTATATCATATTTTTATAATATATAATATAATGCTGCATCGCATGTGGTTAGCTAACACACTGTCACTGGTGTGTATGGAAAGAGGGGGACCAGATAATATCTGCTTCTTACATAATATAAAAATCAATGTTCAGGTTTCTTCAATAAGCTTCTTCAGCCAGGGAAAAATTTACATTACCAGATATTGGTGTGTTTGTGTTTTTCATTAAACAAGCTAGTAAAGCAATTGTTTTCAAAGCAATTAATAAATTGAATTTTTGTTCAAGTAGTCCCTTAATCTATCAATTATTTTCCAGTTTCTTTTTTGAAATAATTTTTGGTTAGTGGATTAATCCGTCGTTATCCTAGCAATCAAAAACCATAACTTCCACAGTTAATGTTTTAATCGGGTTAAATGCCTGAAAAAGTTATGGGCCATTATTTCGAGATCTTGAATCAGCATATATGTGGGTACCTGGGATTGCGCACCTGCTATATTAAACTGCAGTACTGAGCTGTACCTAATAAATTGGTAACTAAGTGTATCTGTGTATGTCTGAAGTGTAGTGTCGCTGTATGAAGAGATAAAACACATTGTTTAGCAGAGTTTCCAGACTGCCTGAAAATCTGTTCGATTAGAGCCTTAACACAGACTGAGTTTAAGTGGAGCCGTGTATTGTGCGTTCTGGTTTAACATAAAGACGATGGTAACGTCGCTCCTATATCTATGACGTCACAAGCCTCTGTTTCTACTTTGTTTTATTGGCGGGTGGCAACCAACGTCAAGGTGAATTACCGCCACCTACTATTTAAATCATGCTTCACAAATATCTACATAGGCATATTAAAGGCAATAACAGACAGAATGTAGGCAAATATGGCTATGATCTAATTTGGCATCAAAGCCGGGGGTTCATTAAGATGTTTAGTGATATAGACACACACAAATCATTTCAGTCACATTAACCTATTGTGAGGAGCACTTGGTCAAAATCTTGCATAATTTCAGACATTTAACACTGTTTTTAAAGATTTTGACTTCTTACTCAAACAGCTTCCTTGGATCAACCCTTTGGTAAGTAGATTATTTTCCACCTGACACTTGTTGAATTAAGCAGATTAAGTATGTTATTAATTATTAGAAAGTATGTTGTTACAATTTGAGCTTGGGATAAAAGGTTGGGAAAAGATATTTGTATGTGCCATTAGTAGTTTTATCTTCATATATATATCTTATTTAGTATATAGTGTGGTCTTCTTTTTATTGCGTACAATAAATATTTTCATAGGAGTAGTATTAGTGATTGAAATAAGCAATATTTATTGGTTTGTAATGTATCTTTGTTTGAAGCAGTAGTTTTAGCATTGGTGGATTTTCAAGATTAAATGACTGAGCTTGATGAAACTTCTGTAAACCTTTCTGCTAGATCCCTGGGAACTGGCTGTGTGAGGGCATATGTGGCTTTTTGTCTAAATCCCGTCTTTCCTATTCTTCTGACAGATGCTAGAAATCAGTATGCCTGAAAATGAGTTTGAAATCATTGAAGGGGAACTGATCAATTCCCCAACTACAACATACGAGGCACAGAAATGCCTTGGCTGTGGAACCAACGGACTGGTCATCCAATGCAGGGATGTGAGAACCAATGACACGGTGGCAATAAAAATGTTTAAAAGGAAGACAGACATTGAGTTTGCGAAGGAAGAGGAGGAAATCTTAAGAGCCTTGGAGGACCTACACTCAGAATGGTTCAACGTTGTCAGATTGAACAGCTCATTCACTTACAAGAGCCATTATTGTCTAGTGTTTGAGCTCCTAGACATGGATCTGCTGAAATTCATGAAGATCAATCCGGGTAAACGCCTTCAGCTGAAGGAAATCCGCCCCATTCTGCAGCAGGTTTGTTTTTTAAACTGAAGTTCTTCCACTGACTGCTTTGTAGGGTGAAGGCTGAACGAAAATGTGTCTGTTACAGTATTTTATTTAAATAATGATAATTACAAAGATAAGTTAAATAATGTCCTTAAAGTCTAGAGATGGTGACTTGTGGAGGACACATGGACACCTTCAGTTCTTCCAATCATCACATTTAGTGTGTTCAATCACTAGTGCTATGTATGTTGGTCTATCTCCAACTATCTTATTAACCTGATCCTATAGTCGACTGTACGACTTTGGAATATCTGACTAATACTCAGTTGTTTTGTTTTTGGCTGCCATCAATGAATATATGTTGTTGATGAAATGAACTCAGTACTTCATGATTGTTATCATGTTATTCGTGATTTCAGCTGGCTACATCATTGGACTTTCTGAAAAGCGCAGGGGTCGTCCATTCAGATTTAAAGCCTGAAAACATTATGATGGTGGATCATATCAGGCAGCCACTGAAGGTGCAAGTCATTGACTTTGGCTTAGCCTGCAACAATCCTGAGGAAAAGATAGGACACACCCTCCAGACCTTGTATTACAGGTATGTAACTGACAGTACAGCTGTATACCTGGGAGAGCTGTGTTTGCTAAACTAAACAATTACAATAAAAAAAGACCTGAAGTACTATATTTGTGTTTCTCGTCTTCTTCTAAGATCTCCTGAGATTCTGCAATGTGCACCTTTCGACGAGGCCATCGACGTTTGGTCGCTAGGCTGCATTGCTGCAGAATTGCTTATGGGCATGCCACTGTTCCCTGCCCAGGATGAGGACAGCTTGGTCAGTATCACCTCACTGCACTGCAAATACAACAAACAGGCCCATTTCTGCCGTGATGTTGATATATATCTATATACATATATATATAGATATATATTTAATCATTTTTAATCGTTACACACTTGATTAGAATAGGGAGAGAGTTTTCAGTAGAAGATCATTACTTTCTACTGTTTTTTTAATGAGACAAACTAGAGACACTTCATCCATATGTCTCAGTAATATAAGGGCACCTGATATACCTGATCAACACTGATGAGTTTGCAAACTTGAACTAAACTAATTCTCCCGACATTGTGTTTTCTCCACAGATGAGGCTAATTAGGTTAAGGAAGGATCTGCATGAGAGATACCTCACTCCATACTGGTTCTGGCCAATACACTTGATGGAAAGCAGATTTATGGTAAGAAATTAGTTAGCAGCACTTAGCTGTGTCTATAGCTCACTATTATAATGTCTTTCCTTCAGTCTGTGTTTCTTTTCCCTTGTCATCCACTGCCTCGGGAGCAAACGATCTCACAATGAAACTATTCTTCATTTCAGTCAATAGTTTCAATTCTCGTTTGTGATCAACAGCCTGGATGAATTTATAATGGCACAACATACCTTTTGAAAAACATTTGGCTTCATAATGCAAACACATGTAACAAACAATGCTTTTTTCTCATCCTGTTAAAGCAGATTAATCAGTCCTCGGGAGAAGACGCCAAAGCTGAGAACTGTGACCTGGAGAGCTTTAACGATCTACTGGCACAGATGCTTATGACGGATCGGTTCAAAAGAATTGACCCAAGACTAATTCTTCAGCATCCATTCCTGTCGATGAGCCACCTTCAGGGACGGTTCAAAAACAGCCTCTAGTGAGTGTGTGCTTAAACGGTCTGTTTAAATCTGTGCTGACAGATAAAGGTAAAACAAAAAAATTTGATGAAAGGAGACTAAGGTGTTTGGCCCAGCAACTTAATTTGTCTTCCAGTACGAAATCATCTGAGGGTCTGATGGACATCTGCGAGGAACAGAGCTATGGCGATGGAGCAAATGTAGACCACACGGTCCTGCAAAAGTCCCCGAAGGAGGACTCCTCAAGCAGCCCAGCCATGGAGGGTAGCCCTGCTGGGATGGGAGGGGAGAAGCAGTCCTATTCCTTCTTGCAAAACTTCATCAGCAGTCGGAAAAAAGAAGAAATGAACGCAAAACTGAAAGCCGGGCAAAGGGTGGGTGTTGAAATATCTCCCCGTCTTGAGCATTTTATATGGTAGAAGAAAAATTGAGCATTTTGGTAAATATTCTCTATTTTTGCCCAGATTTCAATGGGAAGAATGATAAAACTCTCATTAACTGTAGAGCTGCCGCCAAGAGCATTTTACAATGTGCTTTTTAATCCCAGATAAAAGGGCCCAAGTGGGAAAACGGGTCCACCACAGTCCCCAAGAAGAAGAAGAGGGACGACCCGACATCCTACTGCAACCCTGCAAAAAAGAGAAAAAGATGACCGTCAAAAAGAGCTGACGGACTGTCAGAGGCAGAACCATTTAGAAGCTGCCACCTCCAAATCAACCCAGGTGCATTCCCTTAAGAACAGGAAGAGGGATGAAGAAGAGCTGCCAGTGTTGGACAAAACCTGCCCAGAAAAGACAAAGAAATTGCTTGAAACGGGGTTAAAACAAGTCATCTGACAAACTAAACGCCAAAGCGCTTCCAGATAAGTTAGCACTTTCTGGTTGGAGGACGACTGGTCTATTGTCATATATTGTAAAAATGTGGTGGTTTTGTTTGCCCATGTGGGATATGACAAGAAATAAAAATTGCTTTACCTAAAAAAAATTGAAGAATTTAGTTTTTATTGCAGAGCTAATACTGTCCTGATGCTGCTAATACTGTCCTGAATGAGAAGTAAACCTACATACTCCTATAATCGATATTTATAAATAGGGATGCACCAATATGGAAATTCTTGGCCGATACCGATACCGATATTTAAAATAACAATCTGTCCGATACCGATACCGATATTTGTTTATTTTCTTTTTGTTGTTATTCATTCACTCTTTTGTGCCAGAAAAATAATTAAATAATTATCTAAAAAGCACCATTTAAAAAATGTTCAGCCCTTCATCACTCTTATCTTTTAATGACACAAATTGAATCAGATTTATGGAACAATCTTTGATTTAACTAAACTTTATTTAACAGAGACATATAATGACCATTTTTCCGCAAGTGGAAATGGTTCCTTGGGATCTTAATGAAAGGACTAACATATTTTGGTCAAAATACCACAAGGATTATTTAAATAAGCACCTTTTTACCCTGTCTAAAACAGCCCTGTTAAAGTATCATTATAGAGAACGCTCTTCTCATTGTTTTACGGTAGCAGTATTGCCCGTTTTTTAGAGGTGTTACGGCTTCTGTGTGTATGACGTATGTTGTCAGCAACAGATGCTACGCTCATACTTTTTACGCCAAGTTACACTGCGTGAGTCAAGATAACTTAACAAGCCCTCCTCAGTTTGACCTGTTTTTAGTGTCAACACCCACCGTGGCCCTTCGCGATGCTTGTTTTAATTAACAGTCGGATTCCCCTGGTCCGCACCAGTTCTCAGTCAGCTGCTAGGCGCCAGCCGAGGCGCACCGCAGGGTGCCCCCCCCCCCGCGCGAACAGAGGGTTACCCCAGCGGTCGCCGTAGCTGAGGTGATCCGCGAGAAGGGCCCGACACGCGTCCAGAGTGGCCGCCGCTGACCGCGTACCCGGTCCCCTCCAACAGCCCGCCTTCCGCGCCAGCGATGGACACCGCCCCACGGTCCAAGAGAAAGAAAGCCCCCGCACCAGTGACGCCGTGAGGCGGCACCGGATGAGGACCTCCCGGTAGTGATGTGTCGGTCGTGAACGATTCGTTCATTTTGAACGAATCTTTACAAGGACTCGGGAGTAACGAGTCCTCTCAAAGAGAGATTCGTTCATTTTCTCGTGGCCGCGCATCGGGACTGTTGCATAGGATGATGCAGGTCACGTGAAAAAGGATCCAAAGACTCGTATCCGGCAGATGAACGAATCACTGATCCGAAGACTCTGTTGGCAGAAGAATGAATCACTGATCTGAAGACACGGTCGGGAGGTGAACGATTCGTTCATCTGCCGGGTACGAGTCTTTGGATCATTTTCTACGTGACCTCCATAGGCTCAGAAGAGGAAACAGTTACCTCATTCCCTTTCATGTGACCGCTGTTAAAAAGTAGCCATGACTTTGTGTGGCAGATCATATATTTTTTAAGAAAACCTCCTCTATTAAATACAGTAAAACATTACAGTTTGTATGGTTTTAAATGGTCATTTATTGTCACACTGGCATTTAATTATCACGGGAAATAATTACACTGCACTAAACTGTAAGTGTAAATGTCAAGTGAAAATAACAAAACCAGTCATTATGACTTGTGAATAGGGCTGAACGATTAAGATTTAATATGCGATTCTTTTATTTTATCCTCTCTTTCCCCCCCCCCAAAAAACGCAATGAATGATTTAAATATGACCAACACAATATTAGATACTGTACAGTATTCTTTCCCACATTTTTATTTGAATGCGGCGTTGTTATAGTCAGTGGAGCAGCAGCCGTTTAAGCTCTGTGTCCGCGGATGCGGCGGGCCAGCTGGATGCGCTGGAAGGGCAGCGTGCGGATCAGCAGCTCCGTAGATTCCCGTTCATGTCCGGGTGGTCGTGCAGCGGCATGGAGGTGCCAGGCCTCAGCAGGAACACCCCCATGCTGAACACCTCCATCCCGCAGATGTGCATGTAGGTGACCGGGGGGGCTCTGGAGCCCCGCCGCCCCGGAGCTCGGCTTGCTTTTCCGGGGAGCGATTTTCCCGTCACCGGCGAGATGAGCTCGCTCTGTGTGGCCGACACGTCGGCCAAAAACACGGTCGGGAGTTGAACGATTCGTTCATCTGCCGGGTACGAGTCTTTGGATCGTTTGCAACTCTATTTTATGACACATCAGAATCAGAATTCTTTTTATTGCCATGTATATTTGCACATACAGGAAATTGTCTTGGTGTGGTTGGTGCACTTTACAAACAACAAATTAAAAAACACAATATTGAACAATATAAAAATATTAAAAAAACAACAGTATATACAGTTAAAGAGTTACGTGCGGTTTTAAGGTGCAGAGATTGGTAATAGTGCCAGTAATATAGAGTTATAAATTATGTGCAAGGGTGGGTGGGGGGTGGGGGGGGTCAGCAGAGTCTGTGTGATGCAGGGGGCTTGTTTGTGAGCCCCACTGCCATGGGGAAAAAAACTGTTCAGGTGACGTGAGGTTTTAGTCCTGATGGCCCGGAACCTTTTTCCGGACGGTAGTCTCTGGAACAGGTGGTGAGCGGGATGGGAAGGATCAGCAATGATCTTGCGGGCTCTCCTACTGGTCCTGGAGGGACTTCCGGATGTGCTTTGCCGTGTGAAGACACGGCGTGCGGAGGCTCCGTGTAAAAGTTGTCAAAAAATATTAATATCGCCATACTGTTATCAGTTTGGGGGAGTGAACGAATACTGTTTTGTTCGGGTACTAGCAAGTGCGCTTTCAGTACATTTTTAGACCGAAAAATGACGACTCGAACGAGTCGAACGGGAGGAGAGAAGCAGCAGGTGGCTAGCGGCGTAGCCTCCTTAGCTAGCAGGGACAGTGTTAGCCCATCACAAGCCGACAGCATACCTCAGTGGGCTCAGGACATGATGTCCGAGATTAAAAAAGCCAACGTTGCGTTTAAGAAATACAGAGAGGAGACAAAGACTGAGATCGCAAAGTGTAAGGAAGAGATAGAAAAAGGAAGAAAAAAGATGACAACCGAGTTGGAAAAATGGACCAAAAGTTTGGAAGAGAGCACGAGAGCCCAATCTGAGTTGCTACGCGGGGAGCTGAAGCTGGTTGCTGATAAAATTAGAAGTCTGGCTGATAGGATGGACAAACGAAAAATGAGGTATATGAAACGTTAAATGATCAGTCCGACACCATAACCGACATGGGGACAAGACTGAAAGAAATGGAGAAGGAGATACTGAAGCTGAGGGGACGCAGTGAGGATCTCGAGGCGCGATCACGGCGCAACAACATACGTGTCGTGGGGGTAAAAGTTGGGTCTAGCGGCGGCACCGACGCTGGACCATGCGCACCGGGCACTCGGCGCGAGACGAGACGGGAACGGAGGCCCACCGAGAGCATTTGTAGTGAGATGTCATTACTACACAGAGAGAGGAGATACTGAAAAGGGCGAGGGAAATGGAGAGAACACCCGAGGGTCGGAGCGGAGGGATTCACATCTTCCCGGACTTCACCCAAGACGTAAACAGTAAGAGAGCAGCCTTCAGAGAAGCAAGAAGCCTCCTGCGGACCTGCACGGGGGTCAGATACGGGCTACGTTACCCGGCAACACTGGTGATTACGCCAGAAGGAGGACAAACGAAAAGCTTCGAGAGCCCAAAAGACGCTGTGGACTACATCAAGAAGAAATTGAGCCCCGGGTGAGACCTATAGACGGATCTGATTCTGGCTGAGTAGATACTATACATGCTTACACTGTTGAATTGGTTGGGGGATTAATGTAGGCAGGATATTGTTCACCAGTCCTGACAACATTGACAAAATATTTGGCTTCAGTGTATATTTAAAAAGAAGTTATGTATACATATTTACAATCCTCATCTTTCTACAAGCTACTGTTGTCCTCCCTCATACTACTGTTTTACTCTATTCAAGGTTTGAGGGTTGAATGTTCCCCCTTGACTATTGTTGCCTACCCTTTATGGCATTGTTTTTTGTTTTTATTTCACTGCTTTACCCTATTCAGGACCTCATTGTGGAGAGCTCCCCCTTTTTGTTTTTGTTTTTCCCATTAGGTGAACAAGTTAAAAGGGTGATGTCATACTTTTCAGACTAAGAGCGATATACACGGAGCTGCACACGGTAGGCTTGGTGTGCAGGAGATGGTGGACCGGTTGGCCACGAGAGAGCTCGCTAAAGAGCATTATATTTGGGTTAGTGTTTATATATGTTATGTGTTATGTATTGGCTGTGTCTGCGTGTGTGATGCCCCCCCCTTCCTTTCCAGACCCCCTCCTTTTAACTTTTTTGCTTTTGTTGCCAAAGGCCACAGTCTTCTGACATGGCACCAAACATGGATCCGAGCAGAATGGCCACAAAACTGATGAGCTGGAATGTAAGGGCGATCAATAATCCAGCTAAACGGAGTAAGGTATTTTCACATTTGAGAGACCAGGGAGTAGAGATAGTATATCTACAGGAGACACATTTGTTGAACAGGGACCACCTCAAGCTCTGTAGGGGGGGATTTTATCAGGTTTATCACTCGGATTTCAATAGTAGGGGTCGGGGAGTGGCCATCCTCATACACAGTAATGTACAATTTGTAGAAACAACCACTATAAAAGATAAACATGGTCAGTATGTTATTGTAGTTGGAAAATTATTCAATATGCCAGTGGTTCTGGCAAACATATATGCACCCAATTGGGATAATGTTAAATTTTTTAAGGACCTATTCTCATTATTACCAAATTTGGAGACTTGAATTGTGTCCTAGATTCAACTCTGGACCGCTCTAGTCCAACACCCAGTGTACTGAGCAAATCAGCGCAATGCATTAACTCCTTCTGTAAGGTATATGGTATATTTGATCCATGGAGATACGTAAACCCAACCTCCAGGCAGTACTCTTTTTATTCCCCACCACATCGGACGTATACTAGGATTGACTACTTCTTATTAGATAATAAACTGACCCCTATATTAACAGGTATGGAATACTCTGGTATAGTAATATCCGACCACAGCCCAGTCATATTGAAACTTCACTTTCCAGAAAACATGCCACCTCAGAGAATGTGGCGCCTTAATAACAGGCTATTGGCAGATGATAATTTTACCAAATTTATAAACTCGCAAATAGTTTTTTTCTTAGAGCTTAATGACACCCCCGACATAAGCAGTGCCATTTTGTGGGAATCCTTAAAAGCTTATATTCGAGGACAAATAATTTCATACAATGCTGGTGAAAGGAAAAGAAAGATGAAACGTACCACAGAATTAACAAAGGCAATAAAAGAAGTTGACCTGGCAAATTCTAGGGCTCCCTCTGAGGAGCTACACAAAAAACGTATTTTGTTCCAAACTGAGTATGATATCTTAATAAATCAGCGTGAGGAGGATCTATATCTTAGGTCGAGACAGGATTTCTATGAACATGGTGAGCGTGCAGGTAAGCTCCTCAGCCACCAGCTGAAGCAGTCAGCAGCCGCTGGTATGATAGTGGAGATAGGGGATAACCTGGGGAATAAGATTATAGATCAGAAAGGTATTAACAACCAATTTAAGTCTTTTTATAAGGATCTTTATACTTCGGAAGTAAATGACAGGGGGCGAGTGAAGGATTTTTTTGAAAGGGCAGATAGGGATAGACTAGAGGGTCCCCTGACTGCAAGGGAGATAGAGAATGCGATTCGAAACATGAAGACAGGCAAAGCGCCGGGCCCTGATGGGTTCCCGAGTGAATTTTATAAAACATTTGCCTCTAAACTGATACCCCTGCTCTGTAGAGTGTATGAGGAGGTCCTTGACAGAAAAACTTTACCTCAAACAATGTCACAGGCTATGATCTTTGTGCTCCTTAAGAAAAATAAAGATCCACTTAAGTGTGGATCATACCGCCCGGTGAGTCTACTTGGATGTGATTATAAGATATTGACCAAGGTTCTGGCAGCTAGGATTGGGCCTGTTATAAGTAAGATAATACATCCTGACCAGACAGGGTTTGCTGCTGGCAGACAACTTTCCAGTAATCTTCGTCGCCTTTTTAATGTGATATACACGGCCGAGGATAACATTGAGCCCGAGATTGTGATATCCTTAGATGCCCACAAAGCCTTTGATAGAATAGAGTATCTCTATTTGTTCACGGCCCTTGAGAGATTGGGATTTGGTCCTAATTTTCGTTTGTGGATTGAGATAATATGTGCGAACCCCCAGGCTATGGTAAGAACAAATAGTATAATATCTGATCCTTTTCCTCTGTTTCGGGGAACAAGACAGGGGTGCCCCTTGTCACCCCTGCTCTTTGATGTGGCAATTGAGCCCCTTGCAATAATGCTGAGGAATGCTGCTGGACTGGGGGGAATACACAGGGGGATGCAAAACCATAAACTTTCTCTATACGCTGACGACCTCCTCCTTTTCCTGTCGAACCCTGTCACAAGCATCCCGGTGGCTCTGGATATTATCGAAGACTTTGGGAGGGTTTCGGGTTATAAAATTAACCTTGAAAAAAGTGTTATTTTCCCAATTAATAAACAGGCGAGGAGACTATCATTCCAGGCCTTTTACAACAAACAAAGATAAATTCACCTATTTAGGTGTTACTGTAACAAGTAAATACAAAGACTTATTTAATCATAACTTTAAAGTAACATTGGACAAGGCAAAATTAGATATGGAAAGGTGGTCATCTCTCCCAATATCATTAGCAGGGAAGATAAATTCTGTTAAAATGACTGTAATGCCACGGTTCCTGTTTTTATTCCAGGCAATGCCAATTTTCATTCCTAAACCTTTTTTTAAAGAACTGAATAAATGTACATCTACCTTTATTTGGAAAAAAAACAGTCCCCCGGATAAGAAGAGAGTTCCTAGAGAGGCAGAGAGAAGAGGGCGGCCTGGCCCTACCAAATTATATGCATTATTATTGGGCTGCTAACCTACATAAGCTGTTGTTTTGGGTCTCACAGTTAAATGATGATGAAACCCCAGTGTGGGTACATATGGAAAGATATGCATCTAGCCCGGTATCCCTACGCTCCCTGGTCTGTGCTCCTCTGCCCTTAAGCAAACACCTTTACACAAACAACCCTGTTGTACGTGACTCTATCAAAATCTGGGTCCAATTCAGAACTCATTTTAAAAACAGAAACGCCCTCCTGTCTGCTCCCGTTTATGGCAATCACTTGTTTTCTCCGGCCCTTGGGGGAGCAGCGTTTAGGGAATGGTATAGAGCTGGGGTGGAATGTGTTAAAAATCTGTTTAAAGATGGTGTATTTATGTCTGCTGCTCAGCTGGAGAAGGAATATGGAATCCCCTTAACCCTTGTGTTGTCCCAGGGTCTGGTTGACCCAGCATGTGTTTGTGTGTGTGTGACAGTCTCCCGTCTTTGTGCGTGGCGTGCAGCAATACAAATTATTTTTAGAAAAAAACGTGTGCCACCTCATTTTCTTCTACTACCTCTTCTTCTTCTTCTTATAATTATAATTTTTATTATCACCAAGCAACAGCAGGGGCTCGGGTACCCCATGCTGGCAACCGGGGACGCTCGCGGCGCGTGCCCTCGGGTCACCGGGACCCCGGCCGATGTGTTACAGGCCCTACGTCTAAAAGAATAAAAATGAATTTCCTTCTTCCTTTATTATTATTATTATTATTATTATCATCATCAATGAGCAAGAGTCTTTTTCTTCTCCTTCTTCTCCTTCTTCTCCTTCTTCTCCTTCTTCTCCTTCTTCTCCTTCTTCTCCTTCTCATCACCGAGCAAGAACAGAGGGACGCCGATGGGAGAGATGGCGAGCAGCCGCGCAAGCCCCTCGTCGCGAGCCTTCAGGTCACAGAGACCCAGGGCGAAGAGATTCCCCGACCCGGGCATCCCAGGGGTCCCACGATTCACCGGCCCTACGTCTTTGCGTGTGTCATTCAGCTATAAGAGAAATAATAAAAATTAGTTTCCTTTTCTCCTTCTTCTCCTTCTTGTCCTTCTTCTCCTTCTTCTTCTTCTTCTTCTCATCACCGAGCAAGAACAGAGGGACGCCGATGGGAGAGATGGCCCTCAACGCGAGCAGCCGCGCAAGCCCCTCGTTGTGAGCCTTCGTGTGTCAGAGACCCAGGACCCGAAGAGACTCCCCAACGCGGGCATCCCGGGGTTCCTATGTCACACCGGCATGCAAATTGGAGCGTGGCGTGCTGAGATTACACCGGCCCAATGTCTTGGAATGTGTCGTTCGGCTATAAGAGAAAGGATACAATTGTGTTTCTTTTTTATTATTATTACTGCACAAGAGTCTTCTTTTCTTCTCCTTCTCCTCCTTCTCCTCCTTCTTCTTCTCATCACCGAGCAAGAACAGGCTCGAGAACAAGACGCGGGGAGCCGGACAGAACGCGTTGAGGGCTGTGTCTCCCATCGGCGTCCCTCTGACCCTGAGACTCGCGAAGCCGTGCCGCTTTGGCTCCCCGCGTCGTGTCCTCAGCCCTGATGCTGCTCAGTGATTGTTGAAAAAAGAAAATTAAGATGCTGTGGCAAAGCGTTTGACATTTTTTTTGTAATCTCTGAACGCCACGCTCCAAGTTGCGCACCGGTGTGACGTAGGACCCCTGGGATGCCTGCGTTGGGGAGTCTCTTCGGGTCCTGGGTCTCTGAAACCCGACGGCTCACACCAAGAGTCTCGCGTGGCTGCTCGCGTTGAGGGCTGTGTCTCCCATCGGGGTCCCTGTAACCCTGAGACTCGTGGATTCTAGCCTGTTTGGTTCCTTGCGTCGTGTACTCTAGCCTGTTCTTGCTCGATGATGAGAAGAAGAAGATGAAGAATGAGGAGAAGGAGAAACTCATTTGTATTATTTCTCTTACAGCTGAACGACACATGCAAAGACGTAGGGTCGGTGTTATCTCAGCACGCCACGCTCCAAGTTGCGCGCCGGTGTGATGTAGGACCCCTGGGATGCCTGCGTTGGGGAGTCTCTTCGACCTGGTTCTCTGAAACCCGAAGGCTCGCGCCGAGAGGCTTGCGTGGCTGCTCGCGTTGAGGGCTGTGTCTCCCATCGGCGTCCCTGTAACCCTGAGACTCGTGGAGCCTAGCCTGTTTGGTTCCTCGCGTCGTGTACTCTAGCCTGTTCTTGCTCGATGATGAGAAGAAGAAGATGAAGAATGAGGAGAAGGAGAAACTCATTTGTTCTATTTCTCTTACAGCTGAACGACACATGCAAAGACGTAGGGTTGGTGTAATCTCAGCACGCCACGCTCCAAGTTGCGTGCCGGTGTGATGTAGGACCCCTGGGATGCCTGCGTTGGGGATTCTCTTCGGCCTGGATCTCTGAAACCCGCAGGCTCGCGCCGAGAGAATTGCGTGGCTGCTCGCGTTGAGGGCTGAGTACACGACAAGGGGAGCCGGACAGGCACGCCTTCGCGGGTCTCAGGGTCGCAGGGACGCCGATGGGAGAGACATCACTGTGACCCTGAGACTCGCAAAGCCGTGCCGCTTTGGCTCCCATCGTCGTGTCCTCAGCCCTGATGCTGCTCAGGGATTGTTGAAAAAAGAAAATTAAGATGCTGTGGCAAAGCGTTTGACATTTTTTTTTGTAATCTCTGAACGCCACGCTCCAAGTTGCGCACCGGTGTGACGTAGGACCCCTGGGATGCCTGCGTTGGGGAGTCTCTTCGGGTCCTGGGTCTCTGAAACCCGAAGGCTCGCAACGAGGGGCTTGCACGGCTGCTCACGTTGAGGGCCGTCTCTCCCGTCGGCGTCCCTGTGACCCTGAGACTCGCGAAGCCGTGCCTGTCCGGCTCCCCTTACTCGAGCCTGTTCTTGCTCAGTGATGAGAAGAAGAAGATGAAGAATGAGGAGAAGGAGAAAAAGAAGATGGTTGCTCGCGTTGAGGGCTGAGTACACGACGAGGGGAGCTAGACAGGCACGGCTTCGCGAGTCTCAGGGCCACAGGGACGCCGATGAGAGAGACATCCCTGTGACCCTGAGACTCGTGGAGCCGAGCCTGTTTGGCTCCCCGCGTCGTGTCCTTGATCCTGTTGTTGCTCAGTGATTGTTGAAAAACGAAAATTATGATGCAGTTGCAAAGCGCTTGACTTACGAGGGGCTTGCGCGGCTGCTCACGTTGAGGGCCGTCTCTCCCATCGGCGTCCCTGTGACCCTGAGACTCGCAAAGCCGGGCCTGTCCGGCTCCCCGGGTCGCGTCCTCGAGCCTGTTCTTGCTCGGTGATGAGAAGATGAAGAAGAAGAATGAGAAGAAGGAGAAAAAGAGGACTCGTGCGCAGTAATAATAACAATAAAAAATAAACTAATTTTTATAATTTCTCTGATAGCTGAACGACACATGCAAAGATGTAGGGCCGGTGTGTCGCGGGCCCTGTCGCTTGTCGGTCAGGGCCTATGACCCTGAGCCTGTCCGGTTCCCCTTACTCGAGCCTGTTCTTGCTCGGTGATGAGAAGAAGAAGACGAAGAATGAGGAGAAGGCGAAAAAGATGCGCGCCGGTGAGACATAGGACCCATGGGATGCCCGCGTTGGCGAGTCTCTAGGGGTTGGGTGTCTGAAACCCGAAGGCTCGCAACGAGGGGCTTGCACGGCTGCTCACGTTGAGGTCCGTCTCTCCCGTCGGCGTCCCTGTGACCCTGAGACTCGCGAAGCCGTGCCTGTCCGGCTCCCCTTACTCGAGCCTGTTCTTGCTCGGTGATGAGAAGAAGAAGATGAAGAATGAGGAGAAGGAGAAAAAGAAGATGGTTGCTCGCGTTGAGGGCTGAGTACACGACGAGGGGAGCTAGACAGGCACGGCTTCGCGAGTCTCAGGGTCACAGGGACGCCGATGGGAGAGACATCCCTGTGACCCTGAGACTCGTGGAGCCGAGCCTGTTTGGCTCCCCGCGTCGTGTCCTCGATCCTGTTGTTGCTCAGTGATGGTTGAAAAAAGAAAGTTATGATGCAGTGGCAAAGCGCTTGACTTATTTTTGTAATCTCCGCACGCCATGCTCCAAGTCGGCCGCTTGAGTTGAGGGCCGTCTCTCCCATCGGCGTCCCTGTGACCCTGAGACTCGCAAAGCCGTGCCTGTCCGGCTCCCCTTACTCGAGCCTGTTCTTGCTCCGTGATGAGAAGAAGAAGACGAAGAATGAGGAGAAGGCGAAAAAGATGCGCGCCGGTGTGACCTAGGACCCATGGGGTGCCCGCGTTGGCGAGTCTCTACGGGCTGGGTGTCTGAAACCCGAAGGCTCGCAACGAGGGGGTTGCGCGGCTGCTCACGTTGAGGGCCATCTCTCCCGTCGGCTACTCTTTTCTCGCAACACACAGCAAAATGCATGATTCATTATTACAGCGATCAGCAAATAAAACTTTACTTACTCACCATGTAAATATCTTATTTTGGATTAAAAACAGAAGAAATTCTCACCCGGTGATGCGGCTTAACTCGCAAACTTAACACCCTTGTGTTGTCCCAGGGTTTGGTTGACCCAGCATGTGTTTGTGTGCGTGCGCGCGTGCGCAAGAACAGGTTCAGTTCATTCCGGTCAATAGATACAGGCAGCCGGGCAGGCTCGCTGCGCGTGCCCTCGGGTCCCGCAGACCCCCGATTGGAGACACTGCCCTCAACACGAGCGGCCGTGCGGGCCCCGCGGATCACGTCTTCGGGTTGCTGAGACCCAGACTGGAGACATTACCTACCGCGGGCGCAACTTGGAGTGTGTGGCGTGCGGAGATAAAAGTTAAAAAAAGTTAAACACTCTGCCACTGTATCGTAATTTAATTTTTTCAGCGATCACTGAACAACAGCTGATTTTTACTCACCTAACGATGGCTTCTCTCCTTCGAAATGAATCCTGCCTTTTCACTCTCTCTGCCAAAGACAGCGGCCGTGTTGGTCTGTCTTCTCTGTAACTCTGAGCTCGATTGATCCTAGCTGACAGCGTCCAGCATGAAAAGTGTGTCTGATGGTGAAATACTGTAAGTCAGGTGGTGAAAGTGGGGGTGAGTGTGTGAAGTCTTATGACTCCTGAAAGACGAGAGACTCCACAGTGAAGGCACAACACTGACATGGCACGAGAGGCAGCTATGTTTTCCCTGAAGCTGAACTTTTCAAAAATAGACAGTGATACTCTGCATAACCTGGATTCAAATATGTGCACAGAGTAGACTTGTAAATGTGCTAAAAAAATCCACACACGCTTTTATTATTTTTTTATTTCATCTTCCTTGTATTTCATCCTGATTTTTACCCCTAAACTGAATGGACATCTGACAAAAAAACTTATGAATCTAAGCCATGATCTTATATAAAGGAACATAATATTAATTAAAATATAACTTTCATTATATTGAAAAGCAATGACTCATCTTATAGATTTGTTGTACATGTAGTTGATACATCTCACCACCCACTTCAGTATCTGGTTCGGTTTATGCGGCATATGAACGTAACTGATAATGGCTAGACCAGTATACTTCCCCTGTATCATTTTATGTGCTGCTGCACTGTATTGTAATTTTGTTTTTTTCAACGATCACTGAGCAAGAACAAAAGGTTGGATAAGTGATCATCGTAGCATCTATAACTCTGAGCTCGAATGATCCTAGCTGACAGCGTCCAGCGTGAAAAGTGTGTCTGATAGTGAAATACTGTAAGTCAGGTGGTGAAAGTGGGGGTGAGTGTGTGAAGTCTTATGACTCCTGAAAGAAGAAAGACTCCACAGTGAAGGCACAACACTGACATGTGAGCAATAACAAAAGGTTGGATAAGTGATCATCGTAACACCTATTTTCATGAAACATAACGTAAAAAAAATTGACAATGAGAGTGTAGCAGGGATAAAGACACACACTTTATTTATCATCTTTTCAACCTAAACCATAAACTGCTGGAGGGATTGCCTTTCTTTTTGTGCATGAACTTCCTTACGACACAATGGTGTGATAAAGAGTTTTGCAACGCACCCATGTGGGGGCCGGAACACCCTCGCCCACGTCATCTAACTTCACACACATAACTCCAGAAGAAATAAAGGCCCTACAGTGAAGCGAAAACCCTGACATTTTAACAAAGTCAGCTGATGATCACAGAGCGGCCAGTCACACAGAGAGAGAGAGAGAGAGAGAGAGAGAGAGAGAGAGAGAGAGAGAGAGAGAGAGAGAGGGATATATATATATATATAGAGAGAGAGAGAGAGAGAGAGAGAGAGAGAGATTTTGATTTTTCAAGTCACTTTTATTTTCTCAGTGAAGTTCCAGAGAGAGAGAGAAGATACATTTATTGGTCCCACACACATGCACACACACACACACACACACACACACACACACACACACACGACATGCAAATGGTGGAAAATTTGTTCTCTGCTTTTGTCCCATCTGATGAACACAGGAGGACACAATGGTGGAGCAGTGGGCAGCCATGCACAGCACAGCAGAGAGAAAGAGAGACAAAGAGGCCCCAGCATCCCCCAAGGCAGGCAGGGGATGTTCCCTCATTTTTCAGAAACGGGGGCAGATATGAGATATGCGCACCTTCTTGACCGGATCAGCCAGGGACAACACAGGTGTGAAGGAGCCCTGAGTCACCACTCCCCTCTCAAGTAGCTGGTTAACTTTTTCTACGCTATCTATAAACACCACCACAGCACTGTTCATACGTGAGGCAGACTTCACACTGTCATACCCCACAACCACTTCACCCACAGCCGGACTGACCTCCTCCACCGAGCAGTCCACAGCTGGACACAGTTTGATGCTGTGTCGGCGCGTAAGCTTGTGGAGGCCGGAGCCTCCACCTGCAGCAAACTTTCTCCAGCTCACTCACCACACTCACTCCCAAGATGCACACTATAAGAAATAAACAAATAAAAAGTAATTTCTTTTTTATTATTACTCAGCAAGAGTCTTCTTCTTCTTCTTCTTCTTCTTCTTCTTCTCATCACCGAGCAGGAGCAGGTTTCGATTACACAAACGGATGGAGCGTGTCAGTCCAGCGTCGCGAGTCTCAGGGTCACAGGGACCCCGATCAGAGTTACGGCCCTCAACGCGAGCAGCCGCACAAGCCCCTCGGCGCAAGCCTTCGGGTCTCAGAGACCCAGGCCGATGAGACTCCCCAACGCGGGCATCCCAGGGGTCCTACGTCACACCGGCGCGCAACTTGGAGCGGGTGCGACAAATACATCTGCAAGGGCTGTTCGCTTTTCCACTGCCCTTCGTGCGCGTGCTGATGTGTGGTGGGCTGTGCGTGTGCACGTGTGCGCGTGCGTCTGTGTGTTTGAAGCAGGGTATCGCAAACAAGCGTTAGTCAAATCGCTACCCAAACGCTCACAGCCAACAGCATGGGGAAGCAGGGACAACACAAGGGTTAAAACTAAGTTAATGATTTATTTTTTGGGAAGAAGTGTTTAGCTGTAATTATTTTGATGTGTACAAATCTTTATTTATATTGAGATAATAATAAAAGTCTTTAGTTATTTTGATATCTTTTTATTTCCAAATAGTTCAAGAGAGACCACTACAAATGAGCAATGTTATGGACATTGATGGAGTTTTAAATTTGAATGTGTCTAGTTACAAGGATTAATAAATCACATTACATCTTTCTTTCAACCAAAAATGCTTTGCACTGGTTAGGGGGTACTCTGCAGAATTATTTTTTTCAACGGGGGTACGTCACTGAGAAAAGGTTAAGAACCACTGATGTAGTAGTTCTTTCCGTATTTTCTGCTGCTTCTCCTTCTCCTGCTTCTCCCTGTCTTTCAGGAGCTTCATCTCTCTTTGTCTGTTTTCCTCACTTCTTCTGGCTTTGTCGCTGTCTGACATGAGGGCCAGCTCCTGAAGCTTAATAGACTTCACGATGAGGGACTTAATATCCTCCTCCATCTTCTGAACTTTCTGTTGTGAGTCCTCCTGCACGTTGAGCCACTTCTTCTTTGTGGCTTCAACCAGACTCTCCAGCTCCTTGGTTCTTCGCAGGCAGGTCTCTTTCTCCACCTTCTCACTCCTGAGCTGATCCTCCAGACTGTTGACTTTAAGGTCTGAGGTTTCAACCAGACTCTCCAACTCCTTGTTTCTTTCAGAGCAGACGGAAAACTGCAATGCCAGACCTTCGATGTAGTCGACTTTGCGGTTAAAGGCAGTCTTGCCATCGCGGATCTGAGTCTGTGCGGTGCTCAGTTTGGCCCTGAGCTCAACATTCTTCTGCAAGTCCTCCTGCACATTGAGCCACTTCTTCTCTGTGGCTTCAACCAGACTGTTCAGCTCTTTGATCTTTTGAAGGCAGGTCTCTTTCTCCACCTTCTCACTCCTGAGTTGATCCTCCAGAGTGTTGACTTTAAGGTCTGAGGTTTCAACCAGACTCCCCAACTCCTTGATTCTTCGCAGGCAGGTCTCTTTCTCCACCTTCTCACTCCCTAGTTGATCCTCCAGAGTGTTGAGTTGAAAGTCTGAGGTTTCAACCAGACTCTCCAACTCCTTGTTTCTTTCAGAGCAGACGGAAAACTGCAATGCCAGACCTTCGATGTAGTCGAATTTGCGGTTAAAGGCAGTCTCGCCATCGCGGATCTGAGTCTGTGCGGTGCTCAGTTTGGCCCTGAGCTCAACATTCTTCTGCAAGTCCTCCTGCACATTGAGCCACTTCTTCTCTGTGGCTTCAACCAGACTGTTCAGCTCTTTGATCTTTTGAAGGCAGGTCTCTTTCTCCACCTTCTCACTCCTGAGCTGATCCTCCAGACTGTTGACTTTAAGGTCTGAGGTTTCAACCAGACTCCCCAACTCCTTGATTCTTCGCAGGCAGGTCTCTTTCTCCACCTTCTCACTCCCTAGTTGATCCTCCAGAGTGTTGAGTTTAAGGTCTGAGGTTTCAACCAGACTCTCCAACTCCTTGTTGCGGTTAAAGGCAGTCATGCAATTGAGGATCTGAATCTGTGCGGTTATCAGTTTGGCCCTGAGCTCAACATTCTTATCGACCAGCGCGGTGTTTTCACTTTGGAAAGTATGGATTACTTTATCTCTTTCCCTGTCGACAGCCTCCTTCATGATCAACATGCTGTCCATTTTCTTCAGCTTGGATGTTTGTTCTCTCTGTACATCCTCAAGAGCTTGGTTCTCCAGCAACAGTTTAATATTAGTTGACTGTAAGCCTATCAATTGTTGCCGGAGTTCCTCCATTGTATTCATTGAGTATGGCTCCATGTTGCTGTCGGAGCGCTTGTCTTGAAGACTCATGATTGTCTCAGCTGTTGACTGATCAAGTTGTCGTTGTGGACTTGTAGAGCTGTCTTGACTTGTTGTCATCTTGCACTGTTTGATCAAACTGACAAGTGTCTCTTCGGTGGTCAGTTAGGTAACCACGGATTAAAGAACCTAATGTCTTTGATCTCTCTGTTCAACAAAGGAACTCAAAGGCATTAGCCTGCTGATTAAAGATGGCGCTAATGTCTCTGATCTCTCTGTTCAACAAAGGAACTCAAAGGGGGTGTGTCACTGTGTGGCTGTTTTGTCTCTTTTATTTAAACATATGAGTGTAAAATTAGCCTATTTAGCATGGTTGGTTACCATGGTTACGAAGGGTCCTTTGGAGTCTCCAAATGGTCTTTGTGGAAAACATGCCCTTAGGAAAAGAGCTGTCAAATATAAACTTTCTGTGGTATTGTTATCATATTTGAACTTGGGCTAGTCAAGGCTTCATGCTAGGGTACCATTGTGTTTTCCAGCTCATAAGTCCCAGCTAGAGTCATCTGCAAGCTTCTGTTTACGGTTTGGTGGAGGAGATGGACCCAGGATGCAGAGGTTTTGACAAAAAGGTCTTTAACAAGACAAAAACAAAACACTAACAGGTACGTTCTGGCGACAAAGCGCACGGAGAACAAGGAAGGAAAAGCAGGGGAAAACAAACCATATCTGACGATGACTAGAAACGTGTAGAACAACAACGAGTACGAACCGACAAAGGGCTTGGGGAACACAGAGGCTTAAATAGACACACAGAGGGAAGGCTGGAGCAATTAACCACAGGTGAAACACATGAGGACTGGGAAGACAATCACCGAAAGGAAGTGAAGATAGAAACCACACACAAGGGACAGATACTACAAAATAAAACAGGAAACAGAAAATACACTGATGAGACTGAAATTAACAAACTAAAATGACAGGACACCACAGGCGGAAATAAAAAACCTTCTTCTTCACCGTGTGCCAACTGCTTTTACTCAGTGCCAGTAGCACTTCGAGTGATTGTGACTTTTTTTTTTGGGGGGGGGGGAGTTCCGAATGTTGCCTTTCAAAAGAGACCAAGACCATGCATGTACTCCAAATGGTTCAAAAACAGCTTTCAATTTAGTTTGAAGTTCCTCAGACAGGCGTTTTAGGCTAATCTCACCCGCCTCATGTTACTGTGAAACTTTTGAAAATTGAATTTGTCTAATCATTGCCTTTCCCACTTGAACCTCAAATCAACGAACACGACGCTGTCCGGTCCGGACGGGACCGGGCTCGACAGCTCCCATGTTAAACCTTTGTGCGGGTCACACCGGAGGCTGAAGCACCGCGCTGCGCCAAGGCTGCCTCGCACCGTGCAGCGATCGTTTCGGCGTCGAGTCAATTTTTTGCGCTTGACGCGAGTGTATCACACCAGGAAACACACTGAAAAACGATCTTAAACTATATTGATGACATATTTTATATGATATAAATGATCAAATATGCATCCCATACTTTGAAGTCCCCTTCTGTTGTCCTGGAGTTTTAATTTGACCAATGACATTATTAAATGTCCCCCTCTGCCCATCCACTACAGCCACACAAGCAGTGATACAGATAAAAAGAGAGAGGGGGGGGGGGGGGGGGGGGGCTACGTATTCTCCACATAGGCTTGAGTGGAGAATACGTAATTTACCCCCGACACCCGACATGTAACGGAGCAAACAGCGAAGTTCTTCAACATGGATGATATTAAATTAATAATTGAAGTGGAGAAGTACAGTGAGTTGTACATATATATATAGATATATATTTAATCATTTTTAATCGTTACACACTTGATTAGAATAGGGAGAGAGTTTTCAGTAGAAGATCATTACTTTCTACTGTTATTTTAATGAGACAAACTAGAGACACTTCATCCATATGTCTCAGTAATATAAGGGCACCTGATGTACCTGATCAACACTGATGAGTTTGCAAACTTGAACTAAACTAATTCTCCCGACATTGTGTTTTCTCCACAGATGAGGCTAATTAGGTTAAGGAAGGATCTGCATGAGAGATACCTCACTCCATACTGGTTCTGGCCAATACACTTGATGGAAAGCAGATTTATGGTAAGGAATTAGTTAGCAGCACTTAGCTGTGTCTATAGCTCACTATTATAATGTCTTTCCTTCAGTCTGTGTTTCTTTTCCCTTGTCATCCACTGCCTCGAGAGCAAACGATCTCAATGAAACTATTCTTCATTTCAGTCAATAGTTTCAATTCTCGTTTGTGATCAACAGCCTGGATGAATTTATAATGGCACAACATACCTTTTGAAAAACATTTGGTTTCATAATCCAAACACATGTAACAAACAATGCTTTTTTCTCATCCTGTTAAAGCAGATTAATCAGTCCTCGGGAGAAGACGCCAAAGCTGAGAACTGTGACCTGGAGAGCTTTAACGATCTACTGGCACAGATGCTTATGATGAATCGGTTCGAAAGAATTGACCCAAGACTAATTCTCCAGCATCCATTCCTGTCGATGAGCCACCTTCAGGGACGGTTCAAAAACAGCCTCTAGTGAGTGTGTGCTTAAACGGTCTGTTTAAATCTGTGCTGACAGATAAAGGTAAAACAAAAAAATTTGATGAAAGGAGACTAAGGTGTTTGGCCCAGCAACTTAATTTGTCTTCCAGTACGAAATCATCTGAGGGTCTGATGGACATCTGCGAGGAACAGAGCTATGGCGATGGAGCAAATGTAGACCACACGGTCCTGCAAAAGTCCCCGAAGGAGGACTCCTCAAGCAGCCCAGCCATGGAGGGCAGCCCTGCTGGGATGGGAGGGGAGAAGCAGTCCTATTCCTTCTTGCAGAACTTCATCAGCAGTCGGAAAAAAGAAGAAATGAACTCAAAACTGAAAGCCGGGCAAAGGGTGGGTGTTTGAAATATCTCCCCGTCTTGAGCATTTTATATGGTAGAAGAAAAATTGAGCATTTTGGTAAATATTCTCTATTTTTGCCCAGATTTCAATGGGAAGAATGATAAAACTCTCATTAAATGTAGAGCTGCCGCCAAGAGCATTTTACAATGTGCATTTTTGTCAAATGTCAAACCGCTGCTTTGAGATCAAGAGTTAAAAAAAATGTATCCACTTCACAGACCAGTCAACTCCAATCCCAGATAAAAGGGCCCAAGTGGGAAAACGGGTCCACCACAGTCCCCAAGAAGAAGAAGAGGGACGACCCGACATCCTACTGCAACCCTGCAAAAAAGAGAAAAAGATGACCTTCAAAAAGAGCTGACGGACTGTCAGAGGCAGAACCATTTAGAAGCTGCCACCTCCAAATCAACCCAGGTGCATTCCCTTAAGAGCATGAAGAGGGATGAAGAAGAGCTGCCAGTGTTGGACAAAACCTGCCCAGAAAAGACAAAGAAATTGGTTGAAACGCGGTTAAAACAAGTCATCTGACAAACTAAACGCCAAAGCGCTTCCAGATAAGTTAGCACTTTCTGGTTGTAGGACGACTGTTCTATTGTCATATATTGTAAAAATGTGGTGGTTTTGTTTGCCCATGTGGGATATGACATGAAATAAAAATTGCTATACCTAAAAAAAATTACTCGTTAAACAGAGAATTTTGTTACTCCGTCGTTATCCTAGCAATCAAAAACCATAACTTCCACAGTTAATGTTTTAATCAGGTTAAATGCCGGAAAAAGTTATGGGCCATTATTTCGAGATCTTGAATCAGCATATATGTGGGTACCTGGGATTGCGCACCCACTATCAGGGGTGGACTGGCCATCTGGCATACCGGGCATCGTCCCGGTGGGCCGTTGACCCAATGTGGGCGGGTCTGGTCCGCTATGTTTTTTTTTTTTTTTTTTGTTTTTTTTCCTCTTCTTCCTCTCTAAATTCCCTCCAATTGGGCCGGCCAATTGGCGACAGAGGGCTAGCAGTGTGTTGCCAGCATCGACACATATTATTGGTCTATTGTTTGTCATTGTCAATCAATCATGTGCTGACAGGCTCAGAGAGCCCTGACAGTGCTGTCAATCACAACACAAACCAGGGTGGGGCGGGACCTCATGGCATTGGCGGGGGGAGTCGCGGGACGGGCTGCTGCTGAGACAGAAACTTAAAATGGATAATAAGAGTAAAAAATGCCCGGGTGGCGCTGTGAAGCAACGAAAAAAAAAGCTGAAGTCTCTGTGGGTGGAGGCTGCTTGTAGTGGCCACTCCACTAAGTTCCAATACGATGGCCACTTGCTTGTGTCTGAGGAGTAATTTCACAGCTGACTCGTGTCCAAACATCAGACCCCGTCCCGTTGTAACCCAACGTTAAACGAATCCAGGAGGCCGATTACACTTGAAGTGATGGATTTTATTTTCCTTTCCAGCACAGTTCAGAAACACCGTTCAAATGATCCATTATCAAAGATTTGGCGTGCCTTAATTCCATGCTGGTCACAAAGTCACTTTATCTATTATCACTGACGTCAACAATCACTTTCCCATCATCTTCATGTAAATGTCATTCACATTTTTCCGCACGGTCCACACAAATGTTGCATATATTTCACGGTCAAAACTTGTTTGAGTCTACTCCTACAGACTCCTCACTCACCACTCTTCATGCGCGTCACTAACCAACCCGCGCTGGCTCCACCACGCACCTATATGAAGAACCGGCTTACGGCCTCTTCAAACTGTGGCAAAAAAGACGCAAACAGCGCTCAAAACAGAATATACTTGAATATAGAAAACACAATATACAAAATATAATTCAACTGCACAAAACTTAAACTACAAAAACTGGACAATATAAGAAAATATCAAAACAACATAAATATTTAACTATACACACACACTTGCTGCATAATGGCTCTTACAATTCCGGCCCCTAATTATAAGGCAGGATAACTTTATAATTATTTACGCACAACATAGTCACAAGAGCCAAGTTACAACAAAATATCATCAACTTACAAATGACACTTTTTTTTTCTTTTTTCTTCTTTTTTTTACACTTTGTACACACATGAGAGGAGGTAATCCGTCTTCACCCCGTAATGGAGCTTCAAATGTTCAACAGTCACTTTCTCCTTTCAGTTACTGAGTAGCAATACACTTACACTCCGGCCCTGCACACGACTGCAGCTACTCTAAGTGTCCACGTCACATATGAGGCAGAGTTTATCCACAGGCCTCTCCAAGGTCCTGAACTTGGTTTTGACTAGTACTCGTCGAACGAGTCCCTTATCGTCTGATATGGTTTGTACGACTCTACCCAGAAGCCAGGAGCTCCGGGGGGCATTGTCATCCAGGATCATTACAATTTGTCCTGGTTCCATATTTTTCTTGACAGTATTCCACTTTTGAAGTTCTTGCAGGCTGGGTAGATATTCACGCACCCACCTTCTCCAAAACAGGTCTGCGAGATACTGAGTTTGCTTCCATCTGCGGCGTGAGTAGCAGTCATCTTTGTGAAACAGGCCTGCTGGAAGAAAGGGCTTCTTCTTTAACAACAGCAGGTGATTAGGTGTCAAAGCCTCAAGATCATTCGGGTCTTCAGACAATGTCGTTAGTGGTCTGTCATTAAGTATTGCCTCAACTTCACATATTAAAGTCTGAAGACACTCGTCATCTATTGTTTGCTCTCGAAGCACAGACTTGAGAACCTTTTTCACTGATTTCACTTGTCTCTCCCACACTCCTCCAAAATGGGGTCCAGCAGGTGGGCTAAAAATCCAGTTGACTCCCTTCTGAGCAAGAGCATCTTGGATATTGGCTTGGTTCCATTGCTGCATAGCTACTCGTAGCTCTTTCTCAGCAGCGACTAGGTTGGTGCCATTGTCTGACCTTATAACGGAAGCTTGACCTCTTCTACACAAGAACCGTCGGAGGGCATTTATGCATGAGTTTGTGTCAAGCGTGTGAGAGACCTCCAGGTGAACAGCTCGGGTTGTCAAGCAGGTAAACAGTACGCCATACCTTTTAACGATACTTCGACCTCTTTTGACCTCTATGGGGCCGAAGTAGTCCACACCCACATGGGTGAAAGGTGGCTTGTCTGGTAGTAATCTATCTGAAGGCAGGTCTGCCATTTTTTGTCCATGAACTTTTTCTTGGATTTTTCTGCATGTAACACACCTGGACAGAAGTTTCCTCACTGCTGTGTTAGCTGCTGGGACCCAGAACCTTTGGCGTAGACGAGAGATTGTATAGTTTCTCCCTAAATGACCAACCTTTTCATGGATGTACCGCAGAAGCAGGGTTGTGGGATGCATGTCCTTCGGCATAATTATGGGATGCTTTGATTCCTCAGGCATTGCAGAGTTGCTCAAGCGACCTCCTACCCTTAGGATGCCGCTGTCAAACTTTGGATCTAACTTGCATAAGGAACTGTTTCCTTTCAGAATCAGTTTTCCTTTTTTCAGTGCGGCGATTTCTGCCTGGAACCTGCAACGCTGACAATATCGGATTATATCCATCTCGGCCTCGTTCAGACACTCCCCGCCAAGAGGTCCTTTAAGCAAGGCAGTTCTCAAATCTGGCTGTCCTTTACTTGAAAGCAGCAAGCCCTCTTTCAGTCGTAGCATCCAAGCTACTGCTCTCTTAAGACGATGCCAATCAGAGTAATAGTTCATTAACTTATCCAAGCCAGTACTCTCCACGACAGCTGTACAGTGTACAATGACAGCTTTCCTCGCCTCATCATCATCCTCAGAGAGCACCACATGGTCCTGCTTTCCTAAATATTGATTGTTCACTTCTTTCAAGATTGATGGTCCTTCGATCCAGCTCTGTTTAGCCATGAACTGCTCTGCAGTGAGTCCACGAGATGCACAGTCGGCTGGATTTTCTGTTGTGTTAATGTAACACCATTGTTCCTTTTTTGTTGCTTCTTTGATAACTGCAACTCTGTTTGCTACAAAAGTTTTGAGACGTAATGCTTCATTTCCAATGTACTTCAATACAGTGGTGCTGTCAGTCCAGAAGATGGAGTCTTGTAAATCCAGCTGGAGCTCCTTTCTTAACATTGTGTCCATGCTGACAGCCACCACAGCAGCTGATAGCTCCATGCGTGGGATGGTCATTTGCTTCAGTGGTGCCACCCGTGCCTTTCCCATCATGAAAGCACAATGCACATGGCCTGCATTGTTTGTCGGCTTCAAAAATGACACTGTCCCATATCCATTTTCACTTGCATCCGAAAAGTGATGTAGCTGGGCATTCACTATAGGTCCAAAGTTATCAGGCTTAATGCATCTCCTTACTTGGAAGTTGGAAAGCTGAGGCAGGCTGTTCACCCAATTCTTCCAGTATTGGGAAATTTTGTCAGGAATCCTCTCATCCCAAGTGAGCTTTTCCTTGCAGAGCTGTTGCAATAGGATTTTAGCCGGTAGAACAACTGGAGCAAGGAATCCCAGTGGGTCGTATATGGAGCTTACAAACGATAAAACTCCTCTTCTTGTGACTGGTCTCTGGATGACATTGACCCGAAACTTGAAGCAGTCTGACTCAATACACCAGAGCACGCCTAGTGCTCTTTCAACAGGAAGGGCATCCGTAGACAGGTCCAAGTCCTTAACTTCTTTTGCCCTCTCATTTTCAGGAATAGCCGCTAAGAAAGCTCGGCTATTGCTTGTCCATTTTGTCAGGTGGAAGCCTCCAGCAACACACAGGGTCATGAGGTCACTACCTAGGGAAATAGCATCAGAATCACTGCTGACTGACTTTAGACAGTCATCCACATAAAAGTTCCTGAGAACTGTGTCCACAGCCTCAGGTGATGCTTTTGGTCTGTTTTCTTCTGCTGTTTTCCTTAAAGCATAGTTGGCACAGCTAGCGGATGAGGTGGCACCGAAGAGGTGTACAACCATTTTTTACTCTTTAACTTCCTGTGTCAGATTTCCTTGTGGCCACCACAAGAAACGCAGGAGGTCTGTGTCCTCTTCTGGAACTCTTACTTGGTGGTACATGGCTTCAACATCCGCCATTAGCGCAACATGCTCCTGTCTGAATCTTGTTAACACTCCAAGGAGAGTGTTTGTGAGATCTGGTCCTTGAAGCAGCTCTTTGTTCAGCGAAGTGCCCTGATAACTTGCAGCGCAGTCAAAAACCACACGGAGCTTTTTCTTTTGTGGGTGGTAAACCCCATGGTGTGGGATGTACCAAACCTTCCCGTTCTGTAAGTTCAGCAGTGTTTCTGGCAACTCAACTGCATACCCCTTTTTTAACAAGTCATTCATACAGTCATTGTATTCCTGGTGAAATTTGTGGTTCTTGATGAGCTTCTTCTGGAGGTTCAGCACTCGCTGCACTGCAGCACTTCGGTTGTTTGGCATAATAATCAGAGGTTTCTTTGTTGGTAGATTAATGTAATCATGTCCGTTTGCATGGTTAACTGAGTTAGACACAGAGGAAATAAACCGCTTGTCCTCTTGTGACATTTCCACCTCGTCATTATTGCAATGCTCTGGAAAATCAGCGCTATATTGCTGTATGAGCAGTTTTTCAACTGTCTCCACTGAGATGCGGTTAATTGTGACATGCTGCTGTTCATCACCGTCCAAAGCACTGTCCCTGTGATCTCGGAGCGGACCATTAACTGTCCAACCAAGAATTGTCTTCACAGCATATGGCCCATTGGTTTGACTGTGTATAACCCTCCATGGCTCGAAAGCTTCATGCACACAATTTCCAATGAGGAGCCCTATTTCGGCATCAATATGCGGCAGCCTCACGTCATGGAGATATGGCCATGCTTGTATGTCCTCCTGCATAGGAATGTGTTCCTTTTTTACCGGAAGGCTCCTTTGAGTGAAGACCTTTGGCAAGCTGATGAAGCTAGTTTCCTCAAGTCCACATACCTCCAGATCTCTAAGGAGGCAGCTTCTCACTTCCTTAGTTGAGCCCATTGTTGTTAAAATCAGCTCAGTTCCTTTTCCATGAAGATTGAGCTGCATTGCTAAGGAATCTGTGCAAAAGGTTGCTGAGCTCCCAGGGTCAATAAACGCATACGTTGCAACAACTTTATTTCCTTTCTTTGCCTTTACATAAACTGGCAGTATGGCAAGAACACACTTTTCTCCGGCCCCAACACAGGGCTTTTTCTTCTGGGTTAGGCTCACCATTGCGCTGGAAACAACAGCTTGATCTGACGAAGCATCCTCTTGTCTTTTTACACCTGATTGGTTGTAGGCGTTTTCGTCTCTGTATATGTGTAACATGCTGGGATGCTTTCCTGAACATGTTTGGCATGACATTTTCTTTTTACATTCTTTACTTGTATGCCCTTTAACTAGGCATCCAAAGCAAAGTCCAGCCTTCCATATGAAATCCAGCTTGTCCTTATGTGGTTTAACTGCAATACTACGACACTCCTCTAGTGTGTGATTCCTTTTGCAGAACAAGCATGGCTTAGTGAAGGCTACAGTGATTGATGTAGTGAAACTCCTTGTCTTTGAACTTTCATAATCCTTCTCTTTGGCTGTGGCCACATTTGTAGCAAAGCTGCTTCCTTTTATTCTTTCTTTCCGGAAATTTCTCTCCATCATTGAAACTTTCTTTTCCTTCTTTTCAGCAGCAAGGCCATTCAAATCTCCAAAGAGAGGGTCTGTGATGATTCTTGCTTGCCTGTCAACAAAGGCGACTAGATCTTTAAATCTTATTCTCCTCTGACTTTTTTCCTGGATCTCAAATGCCAGTCCCCGCCATCGCTCTTTCATTTTGTAGGGAAGCTTGGAGACAATAACTCTCATGTTCGTAGGGTTATCCAACTCATCCAGGTAGTCCACATCTTCTAACGCATTACGACAGCCCAAGAGAAAGAGAGAGAAATTGTTAAGTGCCACCCTGTCCTCCGATTTTATCTAAGGCCAGTTAAACACTTTTTCCATCAAGGCTGTGGCAATTTTCAGTGAGTTGCCATAGCGACCAACCAGCATTTGCATGGCTTCATGGTACTCGCGATGTGCTGGCATATGCTGGCAACTTTTCACAAGGTCCTGTGGATCACCTCGTGTGTACTGCTCCAAGAAGTTGGAGTGTAACTGTAACGCTGATACAGTTTATCAGCGTTATTGTCTGTTCTGGAATCCACAGTGTGCTCGAAAGCCTTGAGGAAAGATCTAAAATCAAGAGGGTCACCACAGAAAACAGGAATGTCTCGTCGTGGCAGACGTGCTAAGTTCTGATTTTTCACAAGCAACTCTGTGATGTCAGTCTGCTGCTTAATGACATGGAAGATATCCTTTGTTGTGTCAATTTGATGCGGAGGAACCCCATGGGATTTTGCAGCTGATTCTTCATCTCTGCGTTCTTTATATCTGGCTCCACCAGCAGTAAACGTCCTCTCAGGAGGCTTTTCATACTTGAGGGGGGCGTGTGTTCGAAGGTGTCCTGCTTCTGACTGGGACCTCTCCTCATTTAATTGAGTGTGTGACGGGTTTTCAGCATCTATGTATTTGTTCATGTCATCACCTTTAACAGGGGAATCATACTCTTCGTAGATCTTTATTTTAGCATTAGACACTGCCAAAGCGGTTTAAGTTCCAGTTCCTCCTTCTCCGTATTTAATTGTACTTCCTTTAATGCTAAAGCTTGCCTTTCTTTGAATACAGCTGCCTTGGCTTCCAGAGCTGCTCGCTTGGCTACTTCTCTTAAGCGTGCAGAAGATGCTCTACTACTTCCTCTTCTGAATGAATTCCTTCACCCTATCTTCCTTAGGATAGAACCATTCTTCTTGGTCCTTATTTATTTCATCCTGATGAAGATAGAGCAGAACCGTGCTGTTGCATTCTTTGAAGTCCTCATGAATTGCTTTAAGAACTTTCAGCCTTGACTTAACTTCCTCCAAGTTGCAGTTGTTTTCCATTAATAAATCCAGTTCGTTTGACTTTGTTGTTAACATTCTTAACTTTCCTCTTCTGGCATTGATGTGATGATGGATCATCTCCTCCATTGACTTTTCCGTGGGCTTGACTGCTCTCTTGTGGCCGTGGTCCGCAAGTGCGTCATAATCATAATTTTCATCCGCCATGACGTAGTGCTGATGTAACGTCTCACCTTGACTTTGTCAGCAGCCTGTTCTTAGAGTCCTGCAGCCTCACAGACATGCACAAGTTGCTGTCCGTGCTCAATAATCCAAATTCCTGCGTAATTCCTGCGGCAGGTCCTTTTCCAATCACACTGGGGTTTGTCCGTGCGCTCAGGTAATAGTCAGATCCCTTCACGTCACGGTAGCTGCGCAGTCCGCTGCGCTCGTAAGTTTTGACTTGATGTAGTGGCCACTCCACTAAGTTCCAATACGATGGCCACTTGCTTGTGTCTGAGGAGTAATTTCACAGCTGACTCGTGTCCAAACATCAGACCCCGTCCCGTTGTAACCCAACGTTAAACGAATCCAGGAGGCCGATTACACTTGAAGTGATGGATTTTATTTTCCTTTCCAGCACAGTTCAGTAACACCGTTCAAATGATCCATTATCAAAGATTGGCGTGCCTTAATTCCATGCTGGTCACAAAGTCACTTTTTCTATTATCACTGACGTCAACAATCACTTTCCCATCATCTTCATGTAAATGTCATTCACATTTTTCCGCACGGTCCACACAAATGTCGCGTATATTTCACGGTCAAAACTTGTTTGAGTCTACTCCTACAGACTCCTCACTCACCACTCTTCATGCGCGTCACTAACCAACCCGCTGGCTCCACCACGCACCTATATGAAGAACCGGCTTACGGCCTCTTCAAACTGTAGCAAAAAAGACGCAAACAGTGCTCAAAATTCAAAATTATAATAATTTTCAAAAGGTTTTAAAAGAAACACACATCCAAAAAGTTCTCAACTCTAGGTTCAGGACAGAGGAAAACATTTTCTTTATTTTTCAGACATTATAATGTATCCATGTCCTTCTCCGGTTGACCACTTGACATGTGAGAGCCTGAGGAGTTGTTCAACCTCTGTCCATGTTCGAGGACTTGCTCTCTGTCTGCCTCCACTCTCTGCCTTCACTGTACCAAAGTGTGTCTGTTGAGTCTCCTCCTAGTCTGGTGAGTTTATCATTGTTTATGTTTTATGAAATCATACTTAATTTGTGATGATTAGAGACATTATAATGTATCCATGTCCTTCTCAGGTTGACCACTTGACATGTGAGAGCCTGAAGGAGTTGTTTTCCAGACACAGGTAGAGCTGGCAGGGGCGTCACCCTGGGCCTGCCCTTTTGGGCTGGGCTTCAGCTGCAGATCTAAAGGCTGCTTCCAGGGGCATGGGGCCCTCAGCCTTTGTTTTTCTTTGCTTCTGCACCTTACAACATACATCACACCTTATTTTCATACATCCAAACACTGTTAACACCACTGACGCGTAACATATTTTACACATCCCACTACGTAGTTAGAGCTATCTTGATTTGGAGTTAAATAAATTTACTTTTGGCTTGAGAGGTTTGTGTGTGGCCTCCCTTCTTGTTGCCATCTTTGAGCTAGGTGGTAACAATAGTATGCATGAGAGAAGACGCCGCGAGATTTGTGGACTTCTATGTGGTGTCCGCTGATAATGTAGTGGGCTGGTCTGGACAGACAATGCCAGGGCTGCATTTTTGTCCCAATCCACCCCTGGCTGACCCACATAGACGTGCCGTGAGGTGTGAGAGATTGAGAAACATCTGGTGCAGATGTGAAATAACTGCGATCACACTGGGCCGTGGAGGCAGCATCACACCGTGAGACACCCTGTGGCGTCCTCTGCGCATGCGCCCCTGCCAGATCGGAGGAATCGTGGCTGCGCTAGCATTGGGGTTAGCATTCCGGAGCTAACACACTGGGAGCGCGGTGCGTGCGGAGGGAGGAAGGCGTCCTGCACACGGGGAGGCACAGAGACAACGGCGACTTCGAACACCCCCAGCTAATCCTCGAGCTAACCATTATCCCTCCATGCTGCCCGGGGAGGGAAGATAACGTTAATAACCCCGGCGCTGCCACCTCAATTAGCGAGGCGGTGTGAGGCAGATAAAGAGGAGGAGGAGGAAGAGGAGGGGGGGACTGCGTTATTTTTTTGGTTTAAAGCGTGAAGACGACCCTCTCTTCCCTGACGGAACCACAGGTTTCTCCCAGCACCGAGGAAATCCACCCGCAGCCTCGCCTCGTCTTCAGCATGAGGCTGCCGAGCCACCGACAATGTGCGACGGAGGCGGACGGGAAGAAGATGGACCAGCCGCCGCCGTTCAGGAACCCATTTGTGCACGTCTTGAAATTCAGCCCCCTGGAGAAGGCGAAGGTAAATGTTGTGCCCGCGGACGTGTTGCTCCGCACGCCGCCCTGCCGCGGCTGCTCGCGGAGCCGTGTGGCTCCGGTGCCACCCGGGGCAGAGGGGGCTGTCACTGCACGTCCACTTGGCAGGGTCTTTTCCCCCTCTGATTGCTAGAGTTAGCCATCCTGCTAACGTTAGCTGCATACATGTTGCTCCCTGGGCTTCTGGCTCTCTGCATCCCTCTTAAGTGCTGCTGTACGTTATAAAAATGGATGCTTGGCTGCAGCCGTGGTGTGCACTTCACATGTGAGTGCATATAACTGCGAAATGCAACATGTCACAACCCCCCTAGATTCAAATGCAGGTATTTGAGCGTGGCCGCTTGAGCAGGCTGGGCCTAGCTTGTTGCTCTTTAGCTGTTACCATAGTTATTGTGCATCAACAGCACGTGTCTTTGCGGAGAAATTACAATTTATTATAATAATGGCAGAAACCTCTAGCTTCCTATGCATTCACACCTATCTCTGTTGCCTGTAGCGGGTCGTCCCAGTCAGCCAGCGGCCAACACGTGTGGATGTGCAGGCTGGAGAATGGAATGGGAAAGTGACAGTCATGTTCATATTTGCCCCTCAGCTGCAGCTCGGATAGATGTCCCCCTCCAGCTGTTCATAACAGACCAGTCACCTGATTGAATTCAAATCAGAGCAGGTTTGCAGATATGCTGCCCAGTTACCCAGTCAATGCTGTTGATAATCAGATTTAGGGCTTTCAGGCTCCCCTGGAAGAGGGGTTCTCTTGCAGGCTGCCTCCAGCTTGAAGCCACAGGTTTTGTGTTTTGGAGCTTTGCTGGTCAACACCTATGAATAGATATCATTGGAATGTATTTTGCACATACATAAAATACAGATAAACTAAAGGCTCTTTAGTCTGATTGATAGAATCCTGTCTTTCATTCCAAATATTACAAAATGAGAGTAGAATTATGTGCAGATGATGCAACTCTAAACTCATATGTCCGAGCATCGCAATATCCTCCTTCAAAACTGAAACTTCTCACAGTTTGGAAAGACGTGTGGGCCCCCTTGAAGTCACCTCAAATGATCTCAGTACAGCTTAAATATTTAAGGAAGTGAGTTTGTGATCAATAATCGTACACTGACTAGATCCTGATCCATACGTCTGGAGGGATTCAGATGATGTTAAGCTATTTCCCTGCTGAACATCATGTACTACATTTTATCTTGTTCAATTGTGTAGTTCATTCACACCATGTTAAAAATATCACAAAAGTGTAGTTAAAATGTAGTTAAAATATCAGCCTGTGTTCTAAAATAATTAGATTTTTAGTGTTTTGTTGGTGAGCTCTTAACTCTTGCTCACAGCTCCAGGATAAGACAGGTGAAGACATGTTAGTCTTTTAACTGGAAAGCTTCCAAACAGCTTCCCAGAGTTGCAGTGTACTGACTTGATGTCAAACCATGATTGCATTGTTACCTGTAAGCACAAAACAGTAGAGCTTATTTATTTCTTAGCATGTTAAATGCCAAAACTGTTACCTTCAAGATTACAACATTTACTGTGCTAGAGTTAGTAAACTAGTGTGGAACTGGGGCACAGGTGTGAGGTATTTCCAGTAACACTAAAGTATATTGGGCGAGCCTCATTTTATGAATGGCGCTGCCCTGGCATACAAGGTGTGAGATCTTGTTACAAGTAAGAATAGTGACTAGGGGAGGTTCACACGCATTTCTTTTTTCTTGGCTTTTATGTGAGAGGTTAATTGGGGAAAGTATGTTCTCTCCTAAGTATAACATAACTTCACAAAAAGAGCATTAAATGCACCTTATTTGTTTACACTAATCACATGTTGCTTGTTTGTTCTACCATGAGAATACATGTGCATATTACAATTTGCGTAACGTTTTGACAACTGGGCCAAAGTAGATAAGATATCGCATGTAACTCCCCCATTGAAACATAGAATTACATTTAGTTGGCATCTTCTTGGCAACAAAGCTTTTTCAGTACACAAACGACATGCGTTTTAACATTACATTAAGGACGTCACAGTAGCTCGGCACTTAAAACCCGTTTCTTGTAAACCGTAAGTGCTGAACAAAAACTGGGTCATGGGATGATGGAACATGGTTTCCTAGTCGTTCTGATGTTACTGGGAACAGCTGTTTTCAGCATGTTGCGCTGGTCTTGCTATCACATCCATGAGGAAGATGCAATCTGAACTGAAACAGAGAACTAGAGCAAAACACAATACTTTTGTGTGTGACCTGACTAGACAATACATTAACAAACCCACAGAATCTGTTCTAGGTTGAAATGAGTATTGAATGACACTGCGAGTCAAAAGCATTATGATTTTTGAATATTCCTGCATGATAAGAAATACATTTGTCAGGGATTAAGAAATTAGTTGCAACTTTCCTGCAGCAATGGAGGTAAATGTTGCCTTGAAAGTTATAGTGCAAACAATTCTTACAGGTTCCCAGACTACTGTCTATACAGAAGGAAATGTTGGAACAAACTGTCTCTACAACCTCTATTGCTTTATTAAGACAATACTGTACTGCAGGAAGTAGTGTTGTATATTGTTGTTAGAATGGTAAGGAAAAGACAAGTGAGAGCTGATGGTCAGAGGATCAGCCTACAGCAACGAAGACTTGAGTACCATGGAGCTGGTTTATTATGAACTGGACAGAAGCTGAGAGAAAAGCAACATGCAAGTGATACACAATCACAGGACTTTTCTGGGCAATATTTGATTTTCATTGTAGATCAAATGCCACAGATTGTAGCTGACAGACTAACTGGATGATGTATGATTACTCATTTTGAATTGTTTGTATGTATTGAATTGTTTATTTTTCTGGTTTCAGCATCACTATAATGAAACCAATTTTTTGTGTTGCAATGGTTGGCCACAAACACATATGATTGTCTCATAATTGTATTTTGACAAATAAGTAATATACATTTAAAACCCTCTAGAAGCCCCATTTGGAGGGTAACTGATGGTAATAAGAAGATTTGAACAGATGAGTTATTTTGGATTAGCCCAGGCCATGAGTTTGCTTGATGTTCAACCATAAGACCATTGCATATAAATGCAGGAGCTAATGAAACACTTATTTTTGTAAAAAGTCGAATTGGTATCGTGGTTCACAGTGCGAGGGTCCGTTAGGTTCCTTTTGTAATCTATGATTCTCAGTCTTATCAAAAGGAACAGCTGTTAAGGAAAGGGGACATAGTTAATAACATGGCAATTCTGACTAATAGCCACATTAGTCAATCGCCTGAAACGTTGGTTTGAGTGCGGTGACTTGCAGATGCTCATTAGCAGTCTGCACTGTAATTCAGTATCCTGACCTTTGAATCCACATAAAGATTTGCTCGGAGGTTTGCACTTCGATGAGCTAATTAATGGTTCAACAGAGGTTGGCATAGTCCTAACATGAAAACATTTTGCTGTGTTCTTTTGAGATTTGAGGGTATTTGAAAACATTTCATTCCTCAAACAGCCACAAACTCTTAAGACTGTTGTTGTAGTGTCAGACTGAAAGCCTCTAACGTTAAAGTAAATGTAATGGCCAGCTTAGCTATGACAAGCCTAATTTATATTCCTGTGTGATTGATTGGGGAACTCCAACAAAGACCTAAATCTCTTTTGATCCTGTCAGAGTCAATAGATTGTTCCCACACTATATAGATCAGTATTTCTGTCTATTTGCGCTTTTGATTACATGAGTAGTTGCAGTATCATCGGATAGATTTAGAAGGTAATGTTTTCTCAGTTTAAAGTCCTAGGTTTAAAATGTCAGGTGTCAGTAATGTGAATTATTGCTTTCCGTTAAGCCCAGAGGGTGTGGTTGAAGTAAAGCCAATAAGCTTTCAGCTATAAAATTGCTTTTCCCGTTTCTATTTCACTGTGTTCTTCCATTTTACAAGTATTTAAAACTTATGGATATATTGTTGTTTTCCTATTCTGACTGAATACCTGAAGTAACTCATGATGTTTTCTACTTTGACAGTTGCGTAGTTTCTCTATGACGTATACTTGCACATTTTAGAGTAATAATTTGAGTAATAAATTGTTCAGCATGTCCAACTAACACACAGAGAAACCTTAATGAGTTTGAGAAACTAAAAGCATCGCTTCATCTTTCAAGGAAATTGCTTTCAAGTGTGCAACATGTGCACTTTGGAAACAGGAAGCTCGTACATGCGTCTACTAGCAAAAAAAGAGCTGCAGGCTTTCTGTCAGTGAGCAGATGGTCAACAAGGTAAACCCTGAAATGAAGCCTGATCTGTAACCATGGTTGTGCGTTTATCACTGAAAGCACATATAGACACAGTTTATAACAACCGGAAACCTATGCAAATGGTATGCCGCTACATAAAGCCGGCACTGAACGCCTGAAGTCATTGTAACTTCTAAGTAACCTCTCTGCGTTTTGTAGCATTGCCTGTATTCAAATTCTTAGTGACATTCATGCACTCTCATGCTTTGGCTCTGAATAAATCTTTTAAGAAATGCATTATCGAGTGGCTCTCAAACATTTCTAGCAAGACCTTTTCATAGTAAAAAAAACTAAAAATACTTACAGTGGTTGTTCTTTTCTTGAAGCACATCATTCATATACAGTAAACAGTTTGCAAGTCTATAAACAGAACCGAAACTAATGTGATGTGTGACTTTGAAAAAAAGTAGTATTGGTGCATTGTGTCCTAAACATCACATCATAATATAAGTATGGTCACGGTTATGTTTCAGGGTAACTTGACAGCCAAAACCGAAATTATTTTAGTGCTCATTCTGTGTCAGTAGTTTAACAAGCAAATGTTCAGTTGATTGATGTCAATTTACAATACCACCAGACCAGAACTGTCTGTGGATAAGAGACTTCATACTCATTTGTAGTGGTTGTTATCTAGGCAAATATTGACATTAGATAAGGAGGATTATCAGAGAGTCATAAAAAGAGCTTAAGTAAACAGCCACCATTTAGCTCAAACAATGAAGCTCCAGGTTTTGTCAGAGCCTTCAAGAATGACACCATGTCTTGTAACATTTACATGTGTTTGTTTGTGAAGTGCCGTATGCACGAAGGCTGGGTGTCAGTGTCATTTATTTAAATTGTCTATTACATTTAACACACACAGCTCATCATGTAGTGTCGCTGGTGTTTTGTATTGCTGAGCTGTTGCTAGTAGTTGTGTGCAGAGGCCATGCTGCAGATCTATTGTCCTTGTATAGTATATTGGACACATGTGGGAAAAAGTCAAGTTCAGCTTCATTAGATCCTGGAAGTTGACCTATAAGCAGCTTTTTTGTCTTTACAACGGTTTTTATCCAATAGATAATGCTGATCATCTACTGTGCTCTCGGCCGAAGTTTCCTTGGGCAAGATAATTTCCCCTCATAGAACAAAACTGCTGCCCATAGATGCACTGTATGAATGAGTGTGTGAAAGTACAGTGAAAACTGTACCTCAAAACACTTTGAATGGTCATCAAGAATAGAAATGTGCACTATAAATGGACCATTTACCATTTTCAGTGATTGCCAAGTCTCCAAACCATGACCAACACATCTTAGAGGATATACTGCATGGACTAAAGTGAAACTGAAACTGTCTCCAAAATCCCTCCTCATTTACTGCACACTGTTCTCCATTAACCTTCAATCCTCAAGAACTCCCCAGTGGAACCAAAGCAGTTCCATTGTGTCCCTGGCTTGCTTAGTGCGGACTGCTTTCGATCACACAACGCAAGGCTCAGCACTGTACAGATGAAAACTAATTATAGTCGATTTTGCGTGATTTAACAGTTGTTACTGAGGATGCAACATGCTGATAATTGTGTATCCGAAATCTCAATTCACTGCCAACTATTTTGAGCATCTTTTTTGTTGTTGAATGAGTGAATGTTGCAGTGATTTATTTTTTTACGGCAGAATAATTTTTTAAAGGAAAACAGTTGTGATGAGTGACAACATTGTATCGATGTGGATCTATTTCTCTAACACTTTTTCCCATTTCTTCAATTTCTTACAGATTGCATTGATGACAGTCACACTATTCCCCATCCGTCTCCTCATAGCTGCATTCATGATGCTGCTGGCTTGGCCTTTTGCCTTCCTGGGCTCAGTTGGGCGCTCGGAGACAGTCGTTGAACCCCAGTGCCTCTGGAGGAGGTGAGTGCTTCATATGTATATTTGTTTGTGTTTGTTAAAAGGTGGATTTTCTATTGCATGAAGCACTACAGTTCTATCCATATTGGGACGTTTGCCTTGGAGGGATTTTTTGGGACTTGACACCAGCAACAATAGAATGCTATGATACAAGCAATACAAGCATCAGTGCTGTTTTCAGCACGATAGAAGAACCATATTGTCAGATTTTGTATGATTAGAATTAATTTGATGCCCGATTAAAACTAGAAGAATTGATGCTACTAGTATCTTCTGACTGCAGCTATGATATTTGAGAACAAGGTCCAAATTAAAACGATCTTGTTTTGAGTCAAACAAAAAACAATAAAATTGATAATGATTTGTTAGCTGTCTGCTTTTATCCGGATTCATCCTTGAGCTTTGATAATTGTCCTGTTTGACCCTCTGCCTTGTGCTCCTTACTCTGATTGTGTAATGGGCTGTGCAGGGAAGCACACAGCAGCTGTCTAAAAATACAACCTGGAACTTTTATGAATAGGCAGATGAACAGTGTCATATTTTCAATGGAGACTTGGGTGTAGACAGTAGTAGTATTTCAAACGTGTGGTTATGGCAAATATAGATTTTTTTTTTTTAAACCGACTAAGGGTCAAGCAGGGTAGAGAAAGCACAAGTCAGTAAAGTGAATGAAAATGCTACAGGTGGGTAGCAACCGACATCCTCATACCATGATTCAGCATATAGCAGGATGGGTACTAATGTGTTTTTGTGTTTGAGCATCTTAACAACACCAAGTGGCAACTATTGATAGAGTTTTTGTTTTTTTAATCTTGTATTTCGGTTATATTTAATTATGATGCATTGTGCCCTGCTGATTTATTTTTATGATGTTAAGCTTTCATCTCATTACATTTAAGCTCTAAGATGGTTTGACTCTTGCTTGGTCTAGATGACATCAGTTTCGAGCTCTCATCAGTTTCTCAAGGCAGGGCAAAGGCAGAACACAGACTCAATGTGCAAAATGGCATTAATGTCAGGTCCTACACATTGTTGAGATGTGCGTTGAGGTGTTATTTCTTTGTGTCATCTCTCTTTTAACAGCACACAAACCATATTTATTTTCTTCATTAATTCATAACTTTAACTCTACTCAACCCTGTCTTTTGAAATATGATTCTCTTCTATCATCCAGTATTTGTCATTAGAGCTTATTGACTTCTATTATAGCAAAGTATATTATATCAATGTAATGTGTCTACAGACCTTTTTTTTTTAATGAAATTACATATCATGTATAATCTTCTTTCCAGACTTGTGGACATAATTCTGAAGATCATCATGCGGGTCATGTGGTTTGCGGGAGGTTTCCATTGGATTACTGTGAAAGGGCAAAAGGCGTTGCCAGCAGAGGCGCCCATCCTCACCCTGGCACCCCACTCATCTTACTTTGATGCCATCCCCGTCACCATGACGATGGCCTCGATTGTCATGAAGGCAGAGAGCAAGGATATACCTGTCTGGGGCAGTAAGTAAACCTATATCTATGACATAACCTTTATTGCAAAGAGAGGGAACAGATATATGAAGCAAATCTGGGGAAAAAAGATCTGATCTGATTCTTCTTGGCAACCTTACAGTTTCTATTTGATCACGATCCAGCATCTCTATCCTTAGGAAAACCTATTAACTATGTTGGTTACTCAGTACAGTACGTGCCTTATGCTGTAATGTGCCCTGAGGCAGGCAAAGGCCCTTTTTAAAGGGCAGGGCACAGCAACTCTCTGTAATGTTTCCGTTGTATCAGTAAATAAGAGGGAATTGCCCAAACAAAAAATGATTTCACACATAAAAATGCACATACACATAACTGTTGTGGAAGCAGAAGTCAGTTTTCAGTTCTGTCTCAGCAATTTAATTCTGTAAAAGGTTGGGATTGTCTTGTGCTTACAGTTCTGTAGTGGTGTTAGATGTGGTCTACATAACATTGTTTCAGAAAGAAAACAAATCAAATGTTCCTGTCTGTTTTTCTCGATCTCACTCAGACAAGGAAAGGAAAAACAATAACTCAAAAATCTCTAAAACACTGAATGCTATGGATGTAAAATAAGCTTTAGATTTAAGGTTATCTCAACCACCTCATCCACCTGTTGGAGAAGTTTCTCTTGTTGAGTAATGTGAGGTGATGCTGCCAAGGGGCTAGGTGGGGCCATCTGATACAGTAAAGGCTAAAGATGCAACACAGAAGTCTAAACTGAATGAATGTCAAATCAATGTGGAGAGCACTGACCACTGTTTTAGTCAGATTTTTGTAAATTATAGCACTTATACACTTCTAATAACAATAACAGTCCAAAATATTTTTATAGCAAATCAGGCTAGTGAAAACGTCTAGAAGTCAAGCAGTGATAAAAAAACAAAACATGTATAGAAATACAATTCTTTGATGCATCGATAATAGTTGTATAATCGAATGTTAGCTGCCTGAATGGGTATATAATTGAGGTACCAAGAGATTCCCCTATAAGTCAGTAATGAGCCACTTTTCTACCTCTAGTCTTAGTGAATCTTGCCAAGTCACTCCAGCTGCATTTGAACACATTTCCACATTGACAAACTGATATTTTTCTGAGCAGCATGCATTCAGCATAAAGAAAAAGTATTTTGTTGCAGGATTCCTTTTAGTGTATAGTATTATATTATTCTGGTACGTCTGCCACCCAATAATGTCTCTGTTTAAGTAAGCTTGACTAGTTCTTTGGCTTTGCAGAAGCAGGCTCCAGGCCTGGCCAAACAAGTGCAATCCAGAATAAGCATTAAGAGCTGATCAGCCACTGTGACGTGTGAAGTGTCTCTCAGGCCACTTGCTCAAGCCCTAATCCCTTCGTATAGGCAGAGAGCTCACCGTTGGAATCCGTTTCTTCCTCTTCATGGTCTCACCCACTTCTTTCTTCATCTTGTGTTATCTTTGCTCTCTTGAACTTTTTCTCCCTCATTCTTTTTCTTCTCTCCTCTCCCAGTCAGAGGGCTACCAGTAAATTGTTTTTGATAATTCTTCCATGTCTTAAGATGGGATGCACAATACATGTTTTCAGTATCTACAGACGCCTACAAATGTAATCTAATGTACTTAAACACAGTCTTTCTGTTTGCTGTTCCTTTTTCATTGCATTGTACATTTTCCTTTGTGGGTCAGCTAAGCTAATGTGTCTCGCATCGCTAGAGAAGAGGCGCTCTCAATGTTTGCCCTGCAGATTATACACTATGCAAATATCATTGAGCCGAGTGCTCTTTTAATAATTCATCCACTTTTTCGTCATTGCATTTACATCTGAGGAGTTTCTCAGTCTGAAACTAACAAGTGGCTGTGCTGTGGAAAAAGAAATTGGCAAGTGGTGTGTGTTAGTGTGTCTCTGCTATCAAACATGACGAGGTATATATGAAAGAAGGTGAGACTTGATGTCTTTCAATTTGTATTGTAGTAAAACTTATTTAACATCTGAAGCAAAAATATCGGTAGAACAATACCTTCATGCCAATTTTAATACAGTTTTTAATTAGATGAGTTCTCGGCTTGCTTCTATTACATGAGCACACTTAGCAGAATGGCTTTTTTGTTTGTTGAAGCCCTTGAATGTTTGATTGTGACAGGATCTGCGAAATTACAAATGTCAGTCTGCATTTTGAAACTCTGGCGCTACTGGTTTGTTCGTCTAAAGTCCTGACTGGGCTGTGTAGGTTGTCGCGGAAACTACCTCATCCTCAATCAGGTTAAGCATTAAGGGAGCATATTATCATGTCTTAATACAGAAGAATGTAGCTTTTGATTATTTTATTTTCAATATATAAGGTATTAGGTTGGCTGCTTCCACTCTCAGCGTGAAGAATCTAATGGCTGGTTAGCAAGGCACATTAACTCTGTAATGCTGTGATACAGATCAGTAAACATTAATGGATACTTTTGTGCCTTTATCAACGGTAGTTTCTCATAGGTAACAAGATTTGTATTTAGCCGTGCTGTACTGTTATAGGAATCTCACATTCAGCACAGCTACATTCTTCCACTCTTCACCCCCGTGCAACTCTGTTAGACTGATTCGATTTAAGTGTTTTGTTAAGCGATGCCATTAGAGTGGTGGCTGCTGTAAACAAGAGGATTCCATTCCTAGTCAATACACTGAATTGTTTGTGCAACAGAATTCATCAGATTATTCAACACTTATAATCTTAATATCTAGTGCAGACATATTTTAGTTTGATTCTATTCGACTGTGACATTTACATAATGCGTGGAAAGGTCTTACTGGGTTCTTGTTGTGTTCAACCAAAGCACGACATGCAGTCGATACAGATGATGAAAAGAAGCTGTGGAAGGATATTTCTTTTGTACATTTATATTTTCTCGATTCTCTCTTTGATTTTTGCTTCTAGCTTTGATCAAGTTCATCAGGCCAGTGTTTGTGTCACGGTCCGACCAGGACTCCAGAAAGAAGACAGTGGAGGAGATCAAACGCAGAGCTCACTCAGGAGGGGAATGGCCTCAGGTAAGTGAACGCAAGTCTCACAGCTGCCAAATTACCAAATCCTTGTAACACAGCACCTGAGATTTAACATTAACAGTCAGCAGATAACTCTCATTGACGCACATGTAATGAAGAGCAGCCATGATGAAATAAACACTAACTCTAGTTTATTGACTCTATGGCAGCAAATAAAAAACGAAAGGTTATTGGTGAACTTTTATCACAGCAAAATGTAAACCCAATTCTAAAATGGCAGTTCAATACATACAACACCAGGGTTTCAAGACAAACTGCAGTTTTCATTTTAACGAGGACACTGCTGACAGACCATTCCAATCCAGCATTATTGACAACAGTGTTGGACTAATTGCTCATCTGACTTACTGTGACTTGCATTATTTTCCAAATTAATAAAACTGTACATACAACATGCTGTCCAAACTGTATTTTCCAATATATAACCTCTTGCCCTCTCTTTCCAACAGATAATGATCTTTCCAGAGGGAACATGCACCAATAGATCCTGTTTAATCACCTTTAAGCCAGGTAGCTCCCCTGCGATCCCTTCTGTCCTCATTGAACCGTCATCTCCTCTTTTGAAGCCGGCTGTTTCTGTTGAATGTGATGTGAAAGTTAAAAACTAAGTGACCTTCCACAAGACAAAGACCTTGAATATACAAATTGAAAAATTGGTACGAAACAGAAATGTGACTTGTTAAATTGAAACATTATTTCTCTAATAGGGGCTTTCATCCCAGCTGTACCAGTGCAGCCTGTGGTGATTCGTTACCCTAATAAACTGGTAAGATTGCTTCTGTACATTTTGCTAGCACACCTTCATAATTGCACAGTTATATGTAGAAAAATCTAATTCACATTTTTTTTAATGCAAATAGTTAAAGTAACATGTATGATGCGGATAGTTTAGCCCATGGCAATAGTTATATAAAGGTTAAATAATCATGTAAGGTTTTTATTAGGAGAGCATTAAATGACCCTGTTCAAGTTTTAGCAACTTAAGGCAACTCAACCCATTTTATGACCAACTGATTTTCTGCCTGAACCTGATGCACAGTAATCTTGTTATTGGTCCACAAATATGCGTAGTGTCGCCTTTTATTGAGTCCAAGGACAGCTGCAGTTAAAGTGAAGCATTACTCCAATACCCTTTGTATAAATGTTACATAAATAAATAAATACATTTATATTCCATTCTGTTTATTGTATTGACATTATGTGCTTTTGCAGGACACCATCACATGGACATGGCAAGGACCTGCAGCGTGAGTCCACAATTTATTTTCATATTTGTATTTCACATGTGACGTTTATCAGATTGTTTTAAGATAGAAAAAAATATATGTGTTAATTTTATAATTTTCTCAAATTGAAAGAGAAACATCGTCTTTCTTCTATATCTCTGTCGTGTTGTCTCATTACTAAGTCAATTGATTCAGCCTCCGTCTTTGTGGTGCCTTCTCAGCTCAGTTTAACAGAACTATACACCACATAGCGATGGCAGTAGCTGCAAGTGTGAAACCTTTTTTTACTACTAGGAGTTTTCTTGTGTCTACCTTTTAATGTGGACAAAGAAAAGCAGGTTCTCAACTGTGAAATAATTTGTCCTATTAGACATGGACCCTGTTTTAGACTCTTTGTGTTTATTCATGTTTGTGTCTTTTTATTATCCAGGTTTGAAATTCTGTGGCTGACCCTCTGCCAGCTGCACAACGAGTTTGTGATTGAGGTAAGCATCACATTGTTTCTCCATATTGTATGTATCAACAAGAATATAGATCATGTCCTGTTTTCTGATGATGACCTCTGCAATGAATTCCAAATTAATTAAAGATGCCAGACGTTAATTATATTCTATTTATTTCTTAAAGATATTGTTATGTATATGCATGTCCCTTCTTTTTATCTGTGTTCTATTTTTCATCAGTTCTGTTTGTGAATTTTTTATATAAAAAATTCTTGAGTCAATATAATATAAATATACTTTTAACTATATCTATATTCAAAGTTTAATAATTATAAACTTCTAAATTACAGTTCCTTCCCATCTACACACCCTCAGAGGAGGAAAAGAAGAACCCTGCTCTGTTTGCTATCAATGTGAGACGCATCATGGCAAAGTAAGTGAATGAGTTGTGTCATTATGTTGGCAGTTCATCTTTTATGGCGTTATAAATATTATTTGTGTACTCAAAGTATAGATGACTTTTCAGCATGACCCTGATCGTAAACACAAAAATCCTGCAAGAGCTTGTAAAGAAGTAAAAGTGAGTTACCTGATTTCACTCCAACAAAACCTTTGGAGTGTTTAAAAGAAGAAAGAAAAGCAAAGAGCAGCTAAAGAAATTCAGAATTATGACCAAAGAATTTTACCATCCATGATCAGAAAGAGCAAACGTCCCGTTTTTCAAATTGTCAACTTTTTTCTTGACTAAAATGTTAGAAATGGCAATTTAGTGATTGACATTTTAGTGTGGTGGGTTTTGTTGTATATTGTCAGTAACTTGTCGGTCTCAGCAGTTAGAAAGGACAGAGACAAGTTCAATTCCTCTTTCTCACAGAGCAAGTGAGAACAGGTCCACCTCTGCACAGCCTCACTCTGAACTGAGGTTCTAAATATTATCCGGCTTTGAGTAAGACACCTTAATCATGATTCACATAATTATGATTATGATAACACAGCACCTCCCTTACTTTCATGCCAACTCCTTCATGCAGTGCTTGTTTTAAAGGCTACACTAACTACCTGTTCTCTCATACACCCCCACACACTGTGCTTCACTGCTGTGAGCCTGGAATTCTAAACTTGATGCATACAAAATATGTATATTTTTCTGAACATCAATGTTGTTATATCAGCCTTAAGCAAAATGTTCATGGTTTTGCACACAGTGATTATTTATTGTGTCCTCTGTTCTCTGCCCAGAGCCCTGGGTGTACCCATCACAGACTATTCATTCGAAGACTGCCAGCTGGCCATGGCAGAGGGCCAGCTCAGACTGCCAGTCGACACCTGTCTGCTGGAGTTTGCCAAGCTTGTCAGGAGACTGGGGTGAGTCACTCAAACCTTCCAATGGGCTGCACCCATCGGTGAGAACTAAGTGAGGGGCACCAGGGTGAGACGGCAAGAATACTCACAGCACACCGGGGGCAACCAGACTAAGTTTTTCTGTCAGTGGTATCTGTGGGTGGGGGGGCCTTTAGGGATCCATGTCCCCTGGCCCCTAGGGATTCCCAGTAAATGGTTTAGCTGCCGGCACAGGATGATATCTGGAGGGGGATACTGTTATCTTCACTCGCGTACAGTTTCTTGGTAAATGACCGTCCACTCCCTCGCTGGTCTGATGGTAGAGGGGACCATGAGGTGGGAAATATGGAAATAGATAAACCTGGTGACATTATTATTTGAAAATATCGCAGTCCAACAAGATACAGGTTAAAAAGGTGTCGTAGCCTTTTCTGCTCTAATGGTGTCGTTTTATTTATTTTTCTCTGAAATTATTCATCAACATAACGTATCCTCCCCTCACTCGTTCAGGCTTAAACCACGGAACATCGAGAAGGTTCTGCAGGAGTATGGGAACAGAGCCAGGAAGCTGGAGGGGCAGAAGCTGGACTTGGACGACTTTGCGCAGTTCCTCGACGTGCCAGTCTCCGACATGCTGCAAGACATGTTTGCTCTTTTTGATGAGGTAAAGATTGAGGAGATTTTTTTACTGTTAATCTCGATAGAACCCCAGTTCTCCTCAGTAACCAGTATTAAATAAATTATAACAGGTGTTGACAAAGTGCTGTGAAAACACTGCTTAGCCGAGAAAGTGGGTTTAATACAAAATGCAATTATAACACTGATCACAGTACCTTGTCTTTCACTGGGGGGGATACTTTGCATTGTAGCACATAAACACTCATGGTTTTATTGCTCTGTGTAGTGGTCTTTCATAAGGTGTTGTTCTCTCTCTGTTTTCCAGCATGAAGATAACTGCATGGATATCAGAGAGTATGTGGTAGCCTTATCTGTCGTATGCAGACCTGCCAACACTCTGGAAACGATGAAATTAGCCTTCAAGGTTTGTCCTGATTGAAGCTTTTCTAATCGCCCGGCAGAATATCATTTCCTGTGCATGTCGGGGTCAATGGGACATTTGATACCTTAAAATGCCACATTGTGTTGGTTGTCTTATATTTTGCAAACAGAGTTTATCATTGCAGCCGATCTGTTGTGGTTGCTTGAAAATCAAGATTGCTCAAGTTTGAGTCACTTCCATGTTTCGACTTGAATTACTTTATATAATTATTCAGCAAGTTCTTTGACCTTAGTGCTCACAATGCCTCTGAGAACAGATTCATTATTTATGACAGCTGGTGTTATTTCAGACGAAGGGGCGTCCGTTTAAAGACTGATTTCCGTGGCTTGTAATCTCACAACCCTGTCAGAGTGACAAGCCACGAGGTAACGTCCAAGAGATCTGACTTCTGCACTTCTTCCCGTTTAATCTTCTCCAGATGTTTGAGGCAGAGGAGGACGGTGCCATCACAGAGATGGAGTTGGCAGTTGTACTGAAGACCGCTTTAGGAGTGACTCACCTCAGCGTGTCGCGTCTCTTTGGGGCCATCGACTCTGAAGACACAGGGAAGATTACATTTGGTAAGAGAACAAATAAAATAATAAAACCATTCCTGGTTATTGATTGACCTAAATATTTCTTGAGTGAATTTTGTCCTAAAATTGGGTTTGTCATCAAAGCAGTTGTCATCTTTTCTGTCTCCAGGCAGTAGATGCAACCACCTTGTCACTTTTTTAAATCTTGTTTTCTTTGTCTCTGGTGCCCTCTTGTGGTCTTTTTTCACAGACAAGTTCAGATGCTTCTTGGAGCAGCACCCAGACTTTGCTGAGGAGTACCTGCACACAGAAAACCCAGGACTGTACAGCGGCCCTTGCCAAGGTCACCAAATAAAGACCAGCTTGTCTTCCCTTAGCCTGCGAGGCACTGCCCCCACCAAAACTTCCAACGGTATCTGCCCCGATTTTACCCACAACGACACAATAGACGGACTCCTCAAGAAACACAACTGAGAAGGTTTAAATTGTAGTGGGAGAAAACGTACTCCTCTCCTGGTGAGAGGATGTTAATAAGGGGCAAAGGGTTGTTGGTTACATGTTAGTAACTTGTTTGAACAGTAAGTGACTACATTTCAGTAACCATGACGACAAATGAAGAAGGTTACCTTACCCTTTTTTATTAATATTGTATCCATGAAGTTTTACTGAGGTTGTTTTCTGCCTGGCAACAGTTTATTTTGTTATAAATTACTTTTTTTCCTTTTCTTTTTTTTTTATAGCAAGAATTGTCAAAATGCCAAACACTTGTTGTTTCAGATGAAATGATTGAATACTTGAAGGGCAAGCACTTCCTGGGACAAATGTAATTTTTTCTCTTCTCCCTCCAACATAGTACTGACTGTGCATGTTTGTAACAAGAGGGAGCCAAGAAAAAGAATCGAGCCCCAGAGAGTGAAGTGACTTTAAGTGAAATCAGTGTTCGATTCTCATTTTATTTGTAACTTTTGACGGTTTCTTTTCTGTAATGGTAGCTGCCTTTTGGGGGTGCAGAATGCATGGGCTCATGTTATTTTGAGCAGGATTGAGGATTATTAATCTTATGGTGGGAGGCCCGAGGGTACCAGTGACCATTGTTTGACCACTACAAGCGTTCAGCTTTAGTTGTCACATTTGAGGTGAACTCAGGTCTCTAAGAATTGATGGTCATAATTGCTATGAGCCTGATATACATATATGTATAAACATATATACATATAATTATATATTTGATTTAGCTCAGGGTTCAGTGACAAAAATGAAAATTTAAACTTGTATGATGTCATCATTTTTGATGCTCACTGAGTTACGTGCATGTTTTTTGTTCTTATGACATCAGTTCTCTTCTGCCCGGTCATTCCTCCTCCACATAAACATCCCTGATGTTTTCTGTAAGGGCGGCAGATTCAAGTGTCTTTTTATTTTTTTAAATAACACAATGTGGACCAAAAATGTAGTGGGGTGATTTGATGTCACCTGTAAATGTCCTTTTCTTTGAGTCAGTGGTGTAATGGCTTTAAAGGAAAAGATTCACAACGTGTGACCATTGAAAGCACATTCTGTTGGCCGGTTAAGTTTGGTTTTCCAAAGGCGAAGGTCATAGCTTTTTCCTTTTCTGCATTACACTGTTATAACTTCAAGTAAGTCCTCCAATCTTCACAGCATATGATTCCTCAGTCTGTCTGAAATCTCCAATGTTCCAGCATATTGTCACTAAACATTGGCCCCTTTGTCACGTGTAAATTTACCATATTTCAGATGTGCATGTTCTTCACTAACTGGCGCTTGTTTTGAAAGTGAAACATGCACCGTTGCTGTTTAATCACATTGTGGGGACCAGTCTAGAAATATCAATTTGTGCTAATATTTATGCCTCATTCTTCAGATTTTTTTTTTTTTAATGTTGGTGTTATTGGCATGAAAACATTTGTCACAGATATAATTTAATGACTTTAATAACTTCTCACTAAACCTTACATACATACTCTGGCTATAAAATGTATTTATAATTATATAACTGGTGGTCCTATGATTTCTGGTTGAAATAACATGAAGGAATATTTAAGATAACCAATTTATTTTTGAATTAGGCAAAAAGTAGAACTGTTTAATAGTAGCTTATAGTCTTTAAATTATTGATTTTAAATTAAAGTAACTGGGAACTCATACTGGGAAGAAGCAATTCTCCCGGTACATTTTTACATTGTCCAGTACCCGTCGTTCTTTTTGTCCGATTTTAATACAAGAAACCTAATTGAAATTACAATCAAGTGACAAAGTGTTTTACAGTAATGCTTATTCCAATCATCCAAGAGTTTAATAATCGGCTGTTTTTTTTGGCTTATTGTCTCTGGAAACAAACAAAATAATCTAAAACTATAGGAAAACACACACACAATGAAATGTAGATGACGCTGCAATTTATTTAGAAATGTACGTATCGTGCTTTATATCATGTTTTATAGGAAAATGGTTTGTTAAAGGGAATACTTCTCCTGAGCAAGTTAAAATAGGTTTGCAGCCAGTTTTATTTGTGATCTATAAAATTTTGCTCACTGACAATGGATGAATTTCAGTTTTCCTTTTTTAAATCGATGACGTTGTCAGTGAGCATCATGTTCCCCTCACACTCACGACCATGTGCGCTGTACACGTTTCCCTGTTATGGCTTTTAGTGAAGCAATATTTCACATCCCTTAGGCCTTCTCCAGATGTTTGATTTTGAAGAGTTCTGATATGTATTTTGAATATTCCAAATGCAGGACATTTTGTGAATTTTTGATATACGTATATGAATGATTTTTATTTTCACTGCCATGACAGAGATCTGTGATCTTCTCTCCTCTGCAGATTGTATTGATGGTGAAAATTTAGCCACGTGTTATTTTTTCTTTTCTGTGTATAATACTGCAGTTGTTTTGTGCTGTACTCCTCCTACACAGTGTAAAGTTTTATCGTTGTTATATTATTACTATTATCGCTGAGTTGACTGCTTAAAAACATAATGCAGATTTCATATGGAAACCGATAGCCTTGAATCTATAGAATTTTTATGCTAAAAAAAACAGAATGTATAGACAATCCTGTCATAATCAGAAGCTACTCGAAGCGCTGATCTCCAGTGGACATTTTCCTAACACGGTTTTCAATTGTACATTTTGTCTCATTTCCTTTTTGTTTGTTACTTTTAAGGCGTGAAGGTTGAACTAAGCAAAGTGTGAGTGTGTTCAGCATGTCAGGCCTTGAGGTAACGTCTGCCGCCACATGACGGGCCGCACAGCACAAACACTCCAGACTGTACGCACTACAGAACTAACATTTGATATGTTCACAATCCTTTAGTTCCACTTTGTCCTTTAAACTCTCTGTATTTGTGCTTGCACTTTAGATTGTTTTGAATTATTTGTTTTAAAGAAAACTCACATTGCTTAAAAGCATAGGCTAAAGTATCGTAGCTCACCCCTCTTATAATTCTGGATTGTTATATTTGCAGTGGGAGCATAGAGAAAATTATGAACCCAAATAACAGAAGCTGCCCTATCTTCCACATTTTATTTGACTGTATATAAGAGTTGAGTTACTTTAAAACACCTTCTAGACCGACTGCTTTGTTACAGGATTGTGGAAAGTCTGTAGTTTGAAAACGACCTCTTATACATACAGAACTCAATATCGTACCGATTTGAAGGACTACAAATAATTTGCACCGTGGAATAGATTAAGGATTCAATATACTCCAGAGTGATGTGATTTTTACCACAGGATGTTAAATGTACAATTCACCATGTATTGGAAAATCCTGTTCTTTTTTGTACATAGGTAGGGGAATTCTGATTGTGAATTATGACACAATGATATGAATCGATATTTTAAACCTGAAATGTACTGAGCCACAGTAAACCCCCCTCATGCAGTTTTGTAATTTATTTTATTTAAACAGAAAACTCCATTTAAAGTTTGATGTCACACGTCATGGGCAAGTCAAATATACATTTATATATTAAATATTTTCAAATAATTCTGCACTAGGGTTGTATGAAAATACTGGGTCCATTAGAGTTCACACTTGTTTTACTTCCCCTTATTTCAAATACCTCACTAGAGGAGAATCTCAGTTTTCTACTTGCTGAGGAAAATGTAAACCTGCGAGAGATAAACTTGTATTTATGCTACTGCTGCCTGCGCACCACAGTTGTCCTGCAGTGAGCCTAAGACGAAAGACTTGTGTACTCTGACCAAGCGATGGTGTCTTTCTGATGGCTCTCTGTGTGAGGACCGAGAAACTGAACTCATCTTTTCTCTGTAGCTTTACTTCCTGTCTTTTTCTATACTCTACAGGTTTTATTTTATTAATGCATTTTGATGATGAAGAGTCATAACTGCAAGCTACTTTGAATTTGTCTGTTCAGGACTGCTATGATATAACTTGTAAATGTGACTCTTGGATTGAATTAAAAAAAGAAAACTTAACGCACAAGTTGTGTCACTGTCCTAATGGTGGTTTATAATGTGTGTGTCTAGCTGCGTGATGTAGAGCTAGAGTGTGTAGATGTACAAGTGTTGTATGAGGAGTCTCACCACAACAGTACAAGAAAAAGAAGCACTAAAATAAACCTCACACTAAGCAGGAACCAAATTCCTTTCTTTCCTCATGTGCCAGCTCATTGCATAAATGGCGCCCTCGTGAGGAAGAAAGATGCATTTTTCAGACCGCTTTAATGCAAATTCAAGAAAATGTATTACCAAGAAATTCATGTCATCCATATTGGTGGAGTTAACTATTAGGCATTTTAAAGAAATATATCTTTGACTTTTAATTGGTAAATTGACTTTGCCATTATCAAAGCTTTTTCACTCGAGGTGTAGTTTTATTTCTTTCTGATAGTGTGCTGTGATTTGGTTGCTTGTCTGATGAATGACTAGAAATACTCCCCCTGTCTCTTCTCGGGGCCTCGACAGTCCAGAGCCGAATATCTCAAAACCTGCTTGTTGTGATATTTGTATACAAACATTCCTGGGAGCCAGAGGATGGATCCGTACAAAGTCAGTGATCCTTAGACTTATCCTCAAGGTCCGTCAGCTGGTCACTGATCCAATTCCTCGGCAGCCGCTGGATGATTTGCACATTATTTAGAAGGACCATTCATGGACCCCAGACTATGAGTCATCGCCTGATGTCTAGTGTAAGTATACATGTTCATGACTGTGGTTTGTAGGATCGATGCAACTGTTTCAAGGCAGCCACTTGCACCTGAAATCGTGTGTAAACACAGTTCCATAGGACTGACCGTAACTTTTCACTATGTCACCTGATGGAGATTTTATGAACGTCGTAAACAAATACTGTAGATATTTTCTTTCTTGCATTGATTTGTTTTCTACTACGTCAAAGTCAACAGAGAAATTTGAAAACAAGTTGATTTTGTACTTAATGAATAACCTGACATTGGTCAGAATAACACTGCAGGAAATCATTTCATTTTTAGTATTTATTAAAAAAGGTCTACTTAGTAGACAGAAGGTATAAAAGTAACACATCTGAAGGTCTTCAGATGATTCTCACTCCCTGGAGAATTCAAATGGCAGAATAGTCAGTCATAGGATCCTTCCTCCTTATCCTCTTCCTCTTTATGCCCTGTACACAAAGACAAACATGTCAGACACGTGTGATATCACCTGCAGTGACCGTGTTGCATCATGACTGAAAAATGATGTCAACATGTATGTGAGCATAGTACACAGTACATACGTAATTGTCACAGGCTGACCACTCAGGGAACATCTGAGTGTGGAGCTGCCTCTCCCTGTCTGCATGTCCATAGTATATCGCCTGCTCCTCTTTGGGCAGTGACCTCCACTGTGGACGCACAACAACACAAGTATAAGTACACACAGATCCACATGAACAGGTGAAGGCTCTGCAATGGATCCACCCACAGTTTGTTTGTGACATAAAATGATGGAAAAGCTCTTTTCACATTTAGATTTGCTCACTAGTCATGTGACCGTATATACAAAACTGATAAGATGACCAGAATTATAGTTAGAGGAACAATTCAGCATTTAAGCCGTGTTGTCTTCGACAGTGCTCGATGGCAGAAAACTTTTAAATCTTTTATCAAACTGTGGTGAGGTTTGTGTGACACCAAGAGTTTCACAGATACAGAGCAAAGACACTCACCATCTGTCCGATGACTTTGTTGATAGCTGCACAATCCCTGTTTTGCAGCTCTGCCGCAACTGTTGGCCTCTGTTCCGTGCGATATATCATGAAAGCGTTTGGAGGCTTCTTGACGTAAGGCTTGCTCTCGTCTGGTTCTGCGTAGAACTTTCGCTTTCTATGGGAAACCAGTAAAACAGGGAGAGCATGAATTTCCACTGTGTAAAACTGAGAGGAAAGAAACAAACTCCCCAAAAAAGAGGATTAAGGTATAAAATATATGGTGATTTAATTTTGAGTCTGGCTATGTTGTGGTCGGCCACAGATGATGAAGCAGTCAGGCGAACTCACCGTGGAGCGTGAGCCTTAACAACAGGGACATCAGAAGCGACAGGTGGAGCTGTGTAGTTCGGAAGACCATACACGATCTGTCCATTTCTGTATAGACACAATCAGGCAGACACATTAGATGACACAAGAAGTGGGTTTGAAGAACAGAGTCTCACAGTTGTGTGTTGGTTTGCATTTAAGTGGGAGATACATACATGTATCCAACAGCAGTCAGGTTCTTCTCCCAGCCACGAGGGAGGTTCGCTGGCACATTGTTGACCTGGAGACACAAACACAAAGTTTTGTTTACTGCTTGAATGAGCTGCCCTGGTCTAAAAACACAGACTGTACACACTAACTGTATTTATACCTAACCCAGATTAAATAATCTCTGTCCTGATGCTAATACTCTCATCCCAACAATTACAGCACAAAGATTGATAATGTGTCAGTCGCTCTGTGAAATATCCCAGAACTCAGCCAGGATCACTGGTTAGGCCCAATCCCATTTCCCCCCCACCCCTGGTAATGGTTGAAAACCCCCCCGACGAATTGGGACAGCCCTTCCAGAAGCCGTGACGTCATCAGCAGTCGTCAATGTTAGTAACATTGTGGAAATCTTAAATCAACCAATTCAATAGTTTCCATTAACTAAAGTGACAAAAATATATTATCCTAATAACATATTACTGCAGGTGAATCTATGACCTTTGAACTTGAAAAGCTTGGACGCTCCGAATTATTTCAAATTTAAATTCAAATAACAGCCTACAGCTTCAGGTTGCTAGGCAACCCTGTCAGGATGCATTGTTGTTGTTTGAGCAGCTCGGTCGCCAAGGTGTGTGTGTGTGTGGGGGGGGGGGGGGGGGGGGGATGCGCGAAATGAAAACCAGTGAAAATACGGGATTATCAATGCAAAATAAAAGATTGCTAGCATGCTAACTAGAGCGCGCTAACGCTAGCATGCTAGCGATTTTGTTTTAAGTTTGTTTTTAAATAAGAATTACCATAATACATTGAAACAATATCAAACTAGATATAACAATTACTTTCGTAATGTTTAAATCCTTATTAATGAGGAAAACGACACATGTGTGGGTCTCTGCTAGCTTGCCGGAGAACGCGCTAATCCCAGGGGAAGAGTTTAGCGGTGAAACGGGATTGGGTTTAGTATTAATGGACTGATCGTGAATAGGTGAATACGAAACATCTTTTCCCCTAAGTGTTGACAAAGTTGTTATGAACCGATCTGTAACCAGTGAAGAGCTTACCTGTCTGCGGCGGCAGGGAGCTGCCGGCTGCATGTAGCTCGGCTGCAGGGCGGTTGGTGGCTGGTACATGGGAGGAGCCGGTCCGGGTGCAGGCAGGACCTGCTGCTGCAGGCCGAACGGCGCTGCTCCGTAAGGCATGGCGCCGTGTGTGTGAGGCTGCTGGGGCTGGTACCCATCGGCAGCCGCGGCATAACAGGGAGGACGAAGAGGAAAGTCGGTCGGTGCAACATTAAATCCAGGTGCAGGCAGGACCTGCTGCTGCATGCCGAACGGCGCTGCTCCTTGGGGCATGTCGCCCTCTGTCGGAGGCTGCTGGGGGTGGTACCCTTCCTCAGCCGGGGCATAATTAGGAGGAACAGGAGGAAAGTCGTTCAGGGCATCCAGAAATCCAGGTGCAGGCAGGACTGGCTGCTGGAGGCCTAACGGCGCTGCTCCGTGGGGCATATCGCCCTCTGTCGGAGGCTGCTGGGGGTGGTACCCTTCCTCAGCCGGGGCATAATTAGGAGGAAGAGGAGGAAAGTCGTTCAGGGCATCCAGAAATCCAGGTGCAGGCAGGGCTGGCTGCTGGAGGCCGAACGGCGCTGCTCCGTGGGGCATGTCGCCCTCTGTCGGAGGCTGCAGGGGGTCAAACCCGTCCTCAACAGGATTCTCATCGGGAGGAGGAGAGTTGTCAAAGTCTGCCTCCAAAATTTCCAGTAAAAAGTCAAAGTCCAAACTGCTGTAGGTCATGGGCTCCATCTCCTCTCTAACGTGGTAGTTTGCTGGTTTCAGCTCCTTCATCCTTGCAGGTAATAGTAACAATACCAGCGAAATGAAGTTAGAATGCCGAGTTCCTCTCTGAGCGTCTCTCTCTGCGGTGAACTGCCAAGGCAATGAGCGGAAATCGCATTTATTTTTTAAAAATGAATTTTTTTCGTGTCAAGATCAAAGGAGTGTGTCTTCACCTGATTTGGAACTTTGGAAGTCAGCTATGCAACTCAATATTACATGCGTTTGAATGTAATCACTTGATTCATAAGATGCATCTGTATTTATAAAGACAGATAATTTATATCAGCATGTTTAAGGGATTCAAACTCATAACTGTGTAGTTGAATTGAATGGAAAAACACCAATGCAAGGACTTTTAGCACCAATCAAATAACATTAATAGTAAAGTGTCCTGCACTGTCAGTACTTGGGCCCTAATTAAAGGGCAAGTACGTCATTTATAAAGCTATAGTTACTCATTCAGTTTGTAAAGTTTAAAGATTAAAAATATTCCCTACTCTGTTTTGGGGAAACAGAAAACACCTCTAACACATTGTCCTTTTAAACTCTCTGTATTTGTGCTTGCATTTTAGATTGTTTTATTTAATTTTGTCTAAAGCAAACTCACATTGCTTAAAAGCTTAGGTTAAAGTATCGTAGCTCACCCCTCTTATAGTTTTGGTTTCTTATATTTGCAATTGGAGAATACAGAAAATTAGGAACCCAAATAATAGAAGCTGCCCTATCTTCCAAATTTTATTTGACTGTATATAAGAGTTGAGTTACTTTACAACACCGACTGCTTTGTTTCAGGATTGTGGAAAGTCTGTAGTTTGAAAACGACCTCTTATACATACAGAACTCAATACCTTACCAATTTGAAGGACTACAAATAATTTGCACCGTGGAATAGATTAAGGATTCAATGTACTCCAGAGTGATGTGATTTTTACCACAGGATGTTAAATGTACAATTCACCATGTATTGGAAAATCCTGCTGTTTTTGTACATAGGTAGGGGAATTCTGATTGTGAATTATGACACATGACACAATGATATGAATCGATATTTTAAACCTGAAATGTACTGAGCCACAGTAAATCCCCCTCATGCAGTTTTGTAATTTATTTTTATTTAAACAGAAAACTCCATTTAAAGGTTGATGTTACACGTCATGGGCAAGTCAAATATACATTTATATATTGAATATTTTCAAATAATTCTGCACTAGGGTTGTATGAAAATACTGGGTCCATTTCAGTTCACACTTGTTTTACTTCCCCTTATTTCAAATACCTCACTAGAGGAGAATCTCAGTTTTCTACTTGCTGAGGAAAATGTAAACCTGCGAGAGATAAACTTGTATTTATGCTACTGCTGCCTGCGCACCACAGTTGTCCTGCAGTGAGCCTAAGACGAAAGACTTGTGTACTCTGACCAAGCGATGGTGTCTTTCTGATGGCTCTCTGTGTGAGGACCGAGAAACTGAACTCATCTTTTCTCTGTAGCTTTACTTCCTGTCTTTTTCTATACTCTACAGGTTTTATTTTATTAATGCATTTTGATGATGAAGAGTCATAACTGCAAGCTACTTTGAATTTGTCTGTTCAAGACTGCTATGATATAACTTGTAAATGTGACTCTTGGATTGAATTAAAAAAAGAAAACTTAACGCACAAGTTTTGTCACTGTCCTAATGGTTTTTATAATGTGTGTGTCTAGCTGCGTGATGTAGAGCTAGAGTGTGTAGATGTACAAGTGTTGTATGAGGAGTCTCACCACAACAGTACAAGAAAAAGAAGCACTAAAATAAACCTCATACTAAGCAGGAACCAAATTCCTTTCTTTCCTCATGTGCCAGCTCATTGCATAAATGGCGCCCTCGTGAGGAAGAAAGATGCATTTTTCAGACCGCTTTAATGCAAATTCAAGAAAATGTATTACCAAGAAATTCATGTCATCCATATTGGTGGAGTTAACTATTAGGCATTTTAAAGAAATATATCTTTGACTTTTAATTGGTAAATTGACTTTGCCATTATCAAAGCTTTTTCACTCGAGGTGTAGTTTTATTTCTTTCTGATAGTGTGCTGTGATTTGGTTGCTTGTCTGATGAATGACTAGAAATACTCCCCCTGTCTCTTCTCGGGGCCTCGACAGTCCAGAGCCGAATATCTCAAAACCTGCTTGTTGTGATATTTGTATACAAACATTCCTGGGAGCCAGAGGATGGATCCGTACAAAGTCAGTGATCCTTAGACTTATCCTCAAGGTCCGTCAGCTGGTCACTGATCCAATTCCTCGGCAGCCGCTGGATGATTTGCACATTATTTAGAAGGACCATTCATGGACCCCAGACTATGAGTCATCGCCTGATGTCTAGTGTAAGTATGCATGTTCATGACTGTGGTTTGTAGGATCGATGCAACTGTTTCAAGGCAGCCACTTGCACCTGAAATCGTGTGTAAACACAGTTCCATAGGACTGACTGTAACTTTTCACTATGTCACCTGATGGAGATTTTATGAACGTCGTAAACAAATACTGTAGATATTTTCTTTCTTGCATTGATTTGTTTTCTACTACGTCAAAGTCAACAGAGAAATTTGAAAACAAGTTGATTTTGTACTTAATGAATAACCTGACATTGGTCAGAATAACACTGCAGGAAATCATTTCATTTTTAGTATTTATTAAAAAAGGTCTACTTAGTAGACAGAAGGTATAAAAGTAACACATCTGAAGGTCTTCAGATGATTCTCACTCCCTGGAGAATTCAAATGGCAGAATAGTCAGTCATAGGATCCTTCCTCCTTATCCTCTTCCTCTTTATGCCCTGTACACAAAGACAAACATGTCAGACACGTGTGATATCACCTGCAGTGACCGTGTTGCATCATGAGTGAAAAATGATGTCAACATGTATGTGAGCATAGTACACAGTACATACGTAATTGTCACAGGCTGACCACTCAGGGAACATCTGAGTGTGGAGCTGCCTCTCCCTGTCTGCATGTCCATAGTATATCGCCTGCTCCTCTTTGGGCAGTGACCTCCACTGTGGACGCACAACAACACAAGTATAAGTACACACAGATCCACATGAACAGGTGAAGGCTCTGCAATGGATCCACCCACAGTTTGTTTGTGACATAAAATGATGGAAAAGCTCTTTTCAAATTTAGATTTGCTCACTAGTCATGTGACCGTATATACAAAACTGATAAGATGACCAGAATTATAGTTAGAGGAACAATTCAGCATTTAAGCCGTGTTGTCTTCGACAGTGCTCGATGGCAGAAAACTTTTAAATCTTTTATCAAACTGTGGTGAGGTTTGTGTGACACCAAGAGTTTCACAGATACAGAGCAAAGACACTCACCATCTGTCCGATGACTTTGTTGATAGCTGCACAATCCCTGTTTTGCAGCTCTGCCGCAACTGTTGGCCTCTGTTCCGTGCGATATATCATGAAAGCGTTTGGAGGCTTCTTGACGTAAGGCTTGCTCTCGTCTGGTTCTGCGTAGAACTTTCGCTTTCTATGGGAAACCAGTAAAACAGGGAGAGCATGAATTTCCACTGTGTAAAACTGAGAGGAAAGAAACAAACTCCCCAAAAAAGAGGATTAAGGTATAAAATATATGGTGATTTAATTTTGAGTCTGGCTATGTTGTGGTCGGCCACAGATGATGAAGCAGTCAGGCGAACTCACCGTGGAGCGTGAGCCTTAACAACAGGGACATCAGAAGCGACAGGTGGAGCTGTGTAGTTCGGAAGACCATACACGATCTGTCCATTTCTGTATAGACACAATCAGGCAGACACATTAGATGACACAAGAAGTGGGTTTGAAGAACAGAGGCTCACAGTTGTGTGTTTGTTTGCATTTAAGTGGGAGATACATACATGTATCCAACAGCAGTCAGGTTCTTCTCCCAGCCACGAGGGAGGTTCGCTGGCACATTGTTGACCTGGAGACACAAACACAAAGTTTTGTTTACTGCTTGAATGAGCTGCCCTGGTCTAAAAACACAGACTGTACACACTAACTGTATTTATACCTAACCCAGATTAAATAATCTCTGTCCTGATGCTAATACTCTCATCCCAACAATTACAGCACAAAGATTGATAATGTGTCAGTCGCTCTGTGAAATATCCCAGAACTCAGCCAGGATCACTGGTTAGGCCCAATCCCATTTCCCCCCCACCCCTGGTAATGGTTGAAACCCCCCCCCCCCCCCGACGAATTGGGACAGCCCTTCCAGAAGCCGTGACGTCATCAGCAGTAGTCAATGTTAGTAACATTGTGGAAATCTTAAATCAACCAATTCAATAGTTTCCATTAACTAAAGTGACAAAAATATATTATCCTAATAACATATTACTGCAGGTGAATCTATGACCTTTGAACTTGAAAAGCTTGGACGCTCCGAATTATTTCAAATTTAAATCCAAATAACAGCGCACAGCTTCAGGTTGCTAGGCAACCCTGTCAGGATGCATTGTTGTTGTTTGAGCAGCTCGGTCGTCAAGGTGTGTGTGTGTGTGTGGGGGGGGGGGGGGGGGGGGGGAATGCGCGAAATCAAAACGAGTGAAAATACGGGATTATCAATGCAAAATAAAAGATTGCTAGCATGCTAACTAGAGCGCGCTAACGCTAGCATGCTAGCGATTTTGTTTTAAGTTTGTTTTTAAATAAGAATTACCATAATACATTGAAACAATATCAAACTAGATATAACAATTACTTTCGTAATGTTTAAATCCTTATTAATGAGGAAAACGACACATGTGTGGGTCTCTGCTAGCTTGCCGGAGAACGCGCTAATCCCAGGGGAAGAGTTTAGCGGTGAAACGGGATTGGGTTTAGTATTAATGGACTGATCGTGAATAAGTGAATACGAAACATCTTTTCCCCTAAGTGTTGACAAAGTTGTTATGAACCGATCTGTAACCAGTGAAGAGCTTACCTGTCTGCGGCGGCAGGGAGCTGCCGGCTGCATGTAGCTCGGCTGCAGGGCGGTTGGTGGCTGGTACATGGGAGGAGCCGGTCCGGGTGCAGGCAGGACCTGCTGCTGCAGGCCGAACGGCGCTGCTCCGTAAGGCATGGCGCCGTGTGTGTGAGGCTGCTGGGGCTGGTACCCATCGGCAGCCGCGGCATAACAGGGAGGACGAAGAGGAAAGTCGGTCGGTGCAACATTAAATCCAGGTGCAGGCAGGACCTGCTGCTGCATGCCGAACGGCGCTGCTCCTTGGGGCATGTCGCCCTCTGTCGGAGGCTGCTGGGGGTGGTACCCTTCCTCAGCCGGGGCATAATTAGGAGGAAGAGGAGGAAAGTCGTTCAGGGCATCCAGAAATCCAGGTGCAGGCAGGACTGGCTGCTGGAGGCCTAACGGCGCTGCTCCGTGGGGCATGTCGCCCTCTGTCGGAGGCTGCAGGGGGTCAAACCCGTCCTCAACAGGATTCTCATCGGGAGGAGGAGAGTTGTCAAAGTCTGCCTCCAAAATTTCCAGTAAAAAGTCAAATTCCAAACTGCTGTAGGTCATGGGCTCCATCTCCTCTCTAACGTGGTAGTTTGCTGGTTTCAGCTCCTTCATCCTTGCAGGTAATAGTAAAAATACTAGCGAAATGAAGTTAGAATGCCGAGTTCCTCTCTGAGCGTCTCTCTCTGCGGTGAACTGCCAAGGCAATGAGCGGAAATCGCATTTATTTTTAAAAAATGAGTTTTTCGTGTCAAGATCAAAGGAGTGTGTCGTCACCTGATTTGGAACTTTGGAAGTCAGCTATGCAACTCAATATTACATGCGTTTGAATGTAATCACTTGATTCATAAGATGCATCTGTATTTATAAAGACAGATAATTCATATCAGCATGTTTAAGGGATTCAAACTCATAACTGTGTGGTTGAATTGAATGGAAAAACACCAACGGACTTTTAGCACCAACCAAGGAACATAAATAGTAAAGTGTCCTGCACTGTCAGTGCTTGGGCCCTTATTAAAGGGCCAGTACGTCATTTATAAAGCTATAGTTACTCATTCAGTTTGTAAAGTTTAAAGATTAAAAAAATATTCCCTAGTGTGTAACATGTTTAAAGAACTTACCGTAAACTTTTTATTTAAGTGTTTGCTTTTAACCAAGAACTGTCTCTTGCAGGTTTTATTATACATGACATTTTCACTTGTTGATGACAGATTTCATGAAGATTCCCCACTGTGTTGCTCAGCAGGTAAGATGGTGTTTTCTGTTTTGGGGGCAAATTCCCAATTGTCTGGACCCAGTGGTCATGGTCATTACTTAATATGCAAAGAATTTGTCCTCATTCCTCTTTTGTGTCATTTTTCCTGTCCCTCCCCATGGGAGTAAAAGAACACTGGACTCGTGACGAAGCAGGACAAGTTTAAGTTAAGTGTGTGGTTCCACATTTATTGTCATATTCCCCATTTATTTATATTTTATTGGGTTTTTTTGGCCGTCATTTCTTGCATTTCTCCCTTCCACCCCTTCCCCTTCTGCACCCATCTGCTCTCCCTCCTCCTCCTCCTCCTCCTCCTCTCCCTCTCTCTGGGTCTCAGCTGTTGCGTTTATGACAACAAGACACTCGATAATGTTCACCTCATTGTTGTCGGAGCTCTGTCGGGAACCTCGTACATCCAGCACGGCTCACATTGACCCAACGATTTCTGTTGGGAGGCCTGAGGCTTGATGGATGATTGCACTTCATAGGTGTGTGCACTGCGGCAGCGGCAGTGTTAGTGTAGGGGATTAGTGGCCCGATTGATCACAATGATTGGCTTGCAAACCATAAGCCGTCGCTCTGGCCGCGACAGTCATAAATCTGTCCGTGGGGAGCGGGCTGATTGGGTTATTTGATGCCCCGGCCCTGTTTTGGTTGAGCTTGAAAAGGGAGAGGTCTGGGTGTCAGGGCTGATTGTGTTTAGGCCTGTTGGACATTTACAGGTAATGATATTTCTGACAATTGACAGGGTGGGTAGGTGGGTCATCGGGGTCTATTGAGGAGGAGGAGGAGGAGGAAGAGGGGAACAGAGAAAGGAAAACTGCTTTTAAATAATAATATCAGATGAAAATAGATTTTTTATCCACACTAAGGTTGCTTAAAACTATTTTTCATAACTTTTCTCTGTGAGTTTTGAGGTCGTACAAAAATGATTTCCATCAGTTTAAACTGTTTATCGTATTTTTTGTGAGAAATGTCATGAATATGATTCCCCCTTGTGCTTTTCCTAATAGTTTCAGGTGTTTTATTTGGAAAACCGTAAACCAATCAGGATTCAGCATAATTTGAACCAGAATTTGATTGTTGGGTTCATTGTGTTGTCAGATCACATGCCACTGAGCAAATCACACACAATCCTGATGATACTTGTTTTTTTACTCTTAATCAATAATACCTTATGCAATATACCAAAGTTGCTTCTTATTTATTAATAGATTTATTAAAATGTTATCATAAAATCTTTAACATGTCAAACCAAGTATTCAAGATCTTACAATGACTGTTCTTTTCTTGCACCATTTGCAGCTGAAGACATTTTCTAACCTTCCTTTGTTTTTCAGACAAATCTTTATTGATCAACTTTGAAAACCCTCATTGATTTTTGGATTATAATTTTAAGAGGATGAGAAAAATGATTTGTGAAGAATAACACCAGGTAACAAATTAGAAAAATGTCTAAGAGACGAAGAGACACAGAAATTGAATGTATTTCTCCATAGTGACCATTTTTAACTCTTCTATTTCAAATCTTTTTAAATCTTTAGACACTAAATCTACAGGTATTATATAAAAGCATTATCTAGTGCATTTGGACATTATAAGTTGTCAGCAGCCTCCACTGCACTTCATTTTATGAATATGAATCCACAACCCATTAATGATGATGGAGCTATAACATGTCAACTAACTTTAAGCAACCGTAGTCATATCCTCAGAGCAAGAAAGAACCACTGTATGCTGAACATGTTATTCAGTTCATCTTATAATAACACATCTGGATCAGGTGGATGATGGAGAAGATAAATGAGACCCTATAGGAAGAAAACAACTATTACAGGGGTATAAAGACCTCAGTGGAAATCAATGTTTGCTTGATTTAGTTTTTAAATTTCACTTACTTATTTTGTGTTTATTTGAACCACACAGAAAGAAGAGTCATCGGGTAAAAATGCAACAATATAGAAGAGAGAGAGGAGCAGGAGCACAAGAAGCTCGGGTAAGGAGGGGGAAAGGGAGGGAGGAGAGTGATGGTGATGTGGGTGTGTGTGTGGGGTGGTAGGTGGGGGGGCTGTTGTTGATTGTTTCTGATATTTGAAGAGTGGTCCCGCAGACAGATCTCCACACCAGACCACAGGGTACTCTGGTCTCTGTGTGTCTGTCACTGGAGCCAAAGAGGGTGGGAGGGCTTTTCTACAACTCATCGTAGATTTACCAGTCCCTCTCTATCTTTTTTTCTGCTCATACTGTGATTCTGTCTCTCACTGCATTTTTCTTGTCTTTTGTTTTTCTTTAACCGACGCCTTTGCCTTAAATCAGAGTCTAACTTCTCCAAGGACGCTCTGCGTAAATATGGTCAGCATCAGTTTGCAGCACACGGACGAACGCCAGCACAACTGGGATTAAATTCATTCAAACACTGAGGAGTGTCAGTCATTTTTGAAAGGTGAGTGTTACATTTCTGGAAATATTTATATATATATATATATATATATATATTTTTTTTTTATATTGTATATATGACTAATAATACTATGTCCAACAAGACAGAGTTACGATGCAGACTGCAATGTTATTTGTTAAAATTTCAAAAAAAGTACAGAGTTTATCATTGAATTTTAAAACATTTAGTTAAAAAAGGTTTAAATCAGAATGTGATTGCATGAGAAATTGAATTGTTGCCATATTTAACGCTGAAATGTTCACATGTTCCCTAAAGCATTGATTCAGTTTTCAGCATCAAAATTCACTGCGTGAAGATATGAAAAACCATGACAACTATTGCAAATAATGCACATTATCTATTCCATTAATTATAATTTGCTAAAAATTATTACTTTCTTGTATTGGATGCATAAACCTGGATCGTTTAAATGTCCTTTTAGAGAATAACATTTTTTCAAGACGGCGGTTTGCAGACACTGGGACAAATCTGTGAGCAAAATGGCGATCAACAAGTGTGAAATGAAATGAGCACGCTGTGGTGGCCTCGTAGAGACACCCACCCCACCCCCCAGTTTACCCTTATCCCAGTTCCCATCACCCTGTCTTCTTTTTCCTCTTAAAACTGAAAGCTGGAAATTCATTTCAATGTACAAATTCGATTTTTCATATAATTCCATGATTAAAAGGGTTTTCTTATTTCAAAACATTATTGTTGAATTCTTGCTGCACTGTTGAGTTTTCCAATTTTTTCCAATATTTGCATCAACAGCCTCATTTGCCATAAAGGGAATGATAAAGTTCCCCTTCCTGTGTTTTCTCTTTCATTCTTCACATTCAGCTGCTTCCTCTCCCACAACCACAGGCATCGCTCTGCTGAAGGCTGTGCACCCTTCCATGCTGACGGAGAGAGTCGCTGTCGGCCTCATGTCCTCGGTTGTAGCCCCAGAAAAAGCCCCCTCCAACACCATGGGCCCCAAAGAGGTCAGTGCAGATGCGACACATTAATGTGGATTAATGGCATGCAAATCAGCCTGATTGTGAAAACCTCATTGAATCACTGCAGGATGCAAGTCTCCTAATTTAGTGCATTTTCTCAGTTTGAGCTTGATTTATAAAGTGTTGTGTGAGGGAAAAAATCATAAAGGTATTTAAATCCAAATTTTCTGAAAGTTCAAATGTACCTTTCCAGCTGAATTTCTTACATCAAAATGTACGTATAACGTGGAGGACATCATTATAAAACCTTGTCATCTGCAAGAGGTGACAAGGGAAATTAAGAAATGAGAGTGAGACTGAAGCGGCTAAAAGAGATTCAACCTGTACCCAGTCCTTAAATCACTTCTACATGTGAATGTTACCTGTCTGCAGTTCTGTCATTCCAAGCTTGTACCGAAATGTTGCACGATCAACATTAGTACAAGATTAGAATGACAGAAATAACAGATCTCTGATTAATTCTACGTTGTGTCCGACCCTGCAGGTGGAGCTGATCCTTGTAAAGGAGCAGAACGGGGTCCAGGTCACCTCCACCACCTTAGTGGCGCCCACTCCGTCTCAGACCACGGCCAGCGGGGAGGACGAGAGGGAGACCTGGGGGAAGAAAATCGACTTTCTCCTGTCGGTCATTGGATTTGCTGTGGACCTCGCCAACGTCTGGAGATTCCCCTACCTCTGCTACAAGAATGGAGGAGGTGAGATGGAGGAAAGGAGTTGAGGGAAGGAAGCTAGACAAAGGGTCTAAAGAGTCGATAAGTCTGTGACACGGAGAGAGTCCAGGAGAAAGGAAGCGGGGGGGGGGGGGGGGGGGGGGTTATGTGCTGGGTCATTTTGAAAATTAAAAAAAGACAGAGGAAATAAGATGCACTTGCAATACACATATGCACGTGCATGTACAGGTGTCTAGGTTTGCATGAGTGCTTCAAGCCCTTGTGTTTGATATTCACCATTTGTGATACGTCCAAACCCTTTACAGGGATCAAAATAGAGGAGAAACCACCACAGCTGCTCTGAATAGATTAGCTCTAACAGTCAGGGCCGCTAATTACGGCTGTTTAACATAGAGCTCTCATTGTGTTTAAGAGCTGGAAATGATACTGTGACTGTGAGCGATGGTGACACCCTTACACGGGGACACTGTGCGACCCCGAATCCAACTTGATGTCTCTATACTGACATCGTCTCAATCTATATTCACATTCTGCATAATTAGGACCAAAAACTAAATCAAAGTCTGGCTGGAAATTTCAAATCATATTAAACCCGATCGAATTTTCATTACGTGGGGTAATTAGGCTATTTTGTTGCAAAACCAAAATATTCTTCTTTTAATTAAAGTATGTTTGCATCAGGGGTGGATGGAGGGGCGGGGCCAGAGGGGTACCGGCCCCATATGATTGGCCCCTGAAGTGCCTTTGTCCTGCCAGTAGTCTTTTTTATGATGAACTAGCTTTTTTGAACAAGGAACAACTTTTCAAAATATACTCAGTGATGTGTGTCTTTGCCCGACGTTAGAGTTAGAGACAACAGCCAATAAGGAACTAAATGTTAACCTCTCTGAATCAGGAAATGTGCATGAATGTTGGACATATAATTGGCCCCTCTGTGTAAATTGTCGCCCCTCTATGGCCCCTGCTAAAGAAAAATCTGCCACTGGTTTGTGTCGCATTTGAATTTTTTGTGTTTGTTTGTGTGTGTGTTTGTTTGCAGGAGCGTTCTTGGTGCCATACATGTTCTTCATGGTGATAGCAGGCATGCCCCTCTTCTACATGGAGCTGGCTCTGGGACAGTACAATAGAGAGGGGGCAGCAGGGGTGTGGAAGATCTGTCCTCTATTTAAAGGTAGGAAGTGACACGTCACAGGAGACATAATCATACATACAAACAGTGCCCACACACTAAAGGATGAACACCTTCAACACGTTCTTACAGGAGTCCCCGTACATGTATTCTTGATCTGTCCACCGCAGCACGACTCGCACTCTCTCCATCCGTCCATCAGCCTGCCTGCTCCTCTGTCCGTATGATCATATACTTCCTTTAATATCCATGTGTCTGTTCTGTCTTCTTGTCTTCCCACATGCCTGCCCATCCACATGCCATTCTCTTTTGTCTGCTCGTCTCCGTGTTGAGCGGCGACAGGCATTGTTTATCACCCCCGGAACATCAGGTTCTGTTGGCACTCAGATGGAAGGCAAATGAAAATTGGGCTTTTAGACTCGAGTCCTGATCGTCCAAATCCGTCTGTCAAAGACACTCTCTCCGGGTACTTTTCAACACATCGATAAGCAAAGCGGAGAATGTCATCCAGGCGCACGCAGGAGAAACGCACATAAAGACCAATCCACTCTTCTGAGCAAAGTCACTGGGTGAAAATATAATAAAAAAACTTTTCTTGGTGTTATAAGATGTGACTTGTGTGCACTCACTTAAATCCATATTTAACACATTTCCATGAATTTAAAGATGCATCAGAGATGCATCATCAAACCCTGTTATTAGCAGCAGACCATCTGTTGCTTCACAGTAGGAATCCGTAAAAATGCTTTTTGTTGATTATGTCCTTTCTGATCTGAAGGTGGCCCACAGTTTGCACGTGTGTGACTGTGTGTGTGTGTGTCTCTCATCCTCCTGTGTGTGAACATGTGCCGTCTCTCAGGGACCACACTGAGTACGTTGACGTTCTAATCACACGCTTCACACTTTCCCTGTCTCTCAGCGGGGGGATAACAGTAATTATTCAAACACACACATACACATGCCCATATCGACACTAATTATTCTGATCAACAAGCTGGTTTCCTCTCAGGATCAATGCATCTGAAGAAAAGGGCTGAGGAGGGTTGACGGAGAGAGACGGAGAGATAGCCGGGCCACATGTGGTGCTAATAAGAGGCATCGTTGCCTGGACAAATATCACATCCAAATGACAAAGGAACCAATAAGGCACAGTCGCGGTCAAGCCTCTTAGCAAAGGCTAACAATTAAATTCAGCCTTAAAAGATTGGACATAGTTACAGGTTTATAGAAAGGGTAGATGTGCTGATAATTAAAGCATGAAAAGGCAAACGTGCTGGTATGTTATAGACTACTGTACTGTGTGTGCTCTGTGCAGGGATTTGTCAACATGGAGTCACTGCTCAGCCAAGCCGTGATTAAGTTTGAACTGTACAAGACCACATGACCAATACAGAAGAATATTCAAGATTATGGTGATGATTAGATTTGGTTCACTTTATCTTGCATGATATGCTAAAAGGAGTTTGTCGCAGGAAAGTGTGGAAAGGGGACTTTGTAGTCAACGTTTGGACAATGAATGACTCCCGGTCATTTAAAATTCAATGCATTGTAAAAATGTAGTGGGGTAGAAAAGGACCAGAAAATAAATCTACCAAATTAAAGTACAGATACATGTAAAGTGTACATAAGTATAGTCAGTAACTAAGTACATGTACCTTTCACATCCCACCTCTGCAAAGGTATTCCTACTACCCTTCTCTGCTGTAACATGTTATTATAGCAGGTGAATAAATGCTGGGATAGGAATGCTGTGATGAAGTATAAAGTGGCAAAGCAATTGTCATACTTAGGATTGTTCCCTAAAACATTTTACAGAAAAACAGTACTTGAGTAAATGCACTATACTTAACAACACTAGAATTTTTTCAGCCATTGAAATCAACCATTTAAAGACAAATCAAATCAAATAGTATTTATATTACCGATTTCCACAAATAACAGTTTGCCTCAAAGGGTTTAATGATCTGTACAAGGTGTGGCATCCTTAACCTTCTGCTATAGGGTGACGAAAACCTCAAAACGGATAAAGGCAGAAAACTATTTGTTTCACGATTTGTGGAGATTCCTTTGAGGTGCCCCTTTCAAATATCTGATTAATTTGTGTTGCCCCCGACAGGCGTCGGCTTCACAGTGATCCTCATTTCCCTCTACGTTGGCTTCTACTATAACGTCATCATCTCCTGGGCGCTGTTTTACCTCTTCTCCTCGTTCACTGGCGACCTACCCTGGGTCCACTGCAACAACAGCTGGAACAGCCCCAACTGTTCGGACTGGGCCGACAACAGTTCAGTCAACGACATTTACAAGGCCACTCCTGCTCAGGAGTACTTCGAGTGAGTTGGTCCAAACTTCAGAAGCTTGAATCTGTAACTTTCCATCAGATCAGAGTGTTTGTTGAGGTTTTTTTAGTCTACATGCAAATATGGAAACTGCATTTAGAAGCACCTTTTACTGTGACTTAGCTGAACTTAGGCTTAACTGTACTGTAAAGGACACAAGAAAAAGTCCAATCTCTAAATCGACGCAGTAGCTGAGGCTACTGTTATTACTGTCCTCAAATATCATATTAAATGAACAGTAAAATATTTGTAAATGATGTACTTTGCTCAAAATGGAACTGCCGTTCGGCTGCATTTAGCTTTTCGCCACTTTCCTCCCTGTGACCAGGTGTCTCTTTTTCCAACAAGTGAGGGGCTGGTATGTTGTGACAGTTTAGGCATTTCATCCCTGCTCATTGAAACGGCAGTGTGCTATTTGCACAGAACCACCTGCAGACGTCTCTATCATCGGCTGATCTTATTCAGATCACCTCTGAAATTATCTGAGTCAAGGCGTCAAAAATGTTCACTGACTTTACAGTCTCTCAGGTGACAAATTGGATACATTTATAGATGTGCACTTTCAAATCTGTTACCTTTTATTGCTCTTCCAATTTTCCTTGTCACCAAAGAACTCTAAAGATATTGATTTTGATTCCAGTTTTATGCTTGATCCGGATGCCCGTTAATATATCATCTGCTGGGTTCACTATATAGACTTAGGCTTTTGCTGGAACCTAGATATATGAAATCTTTATTTATCTAGAATCCCTTAATTCAATGCAAGTTGTAATGTCTCTGAGTCGGGACACAAAGTGCACCTGGGTTCGACAGCACTTTAGTCCAAGTGTTGAGCTCGTCTACCTTTGATCAGGTTTACCTTAAGTTTATGTAAATCTCAAGCTGTGGCCAGAAAACATGAATCTTGTTCCAAGACAATTCCTTTGCAATTAGATAAGTGACTGTAGCTCTGACACTTAACTACTGGAGGCGATTGTCTTAACAACAGGTAACCAAAGGTTGTGAGGCTAGTTGTTGGCATTGAGGTACAGTGTGTAGTTCTTCTCAGTCTTATTTATTCTTTATTCATGCTAAACATTAGACCTCCAGACTGTCTGTCCAAATGTCGGACTCTGTAGTGGTTATTGTTGTTAACCAGAATATTCCTTTTCCTTAGTCGAGGCGTGCTCCACATCCAGGACAGTAGAGGCATCAATGACCTGGGTCGTCCACGCTGGCAGTTGACTTGCTGTCTTGGTGTGGTGATTGTTCTGCTCTATTTCAGTCTCTGGAAGGGAGTCAAGACATCTGGCAAGGTAGGATGTGACACCGTAGCCCAGAGAAGAACTGTTAAATCACCAAGTGACTTTAAGCTATGGACTTACTTTGAGGTAATATGTGATAAGGAAATGCTGTCACCAACACCACTGTACAGTATGTGTGCACACAGCATAAACGCTTTCTTTCGGAAGAACTTGCTTCTTAATTTGTGTGTGTTAACGACCTTATTTCCTCATGTGCTGGAGTCATTTGTATGTGTGTGTGTAACGTGTGCAACCCCGTCAGGTTGTGTGGATCACAGCTACCATGCCCTATGTGGTCCTGACTGTGCTGCTGCTCCGCGGAGTCACCCTGCCTGGAGCCATCGATGGCATTAAGGCCTACCTCTCCGTGGACTTCCTGAAGCTCTGCGACGCCAAGGTGAGAGGGGGGGGGGGGCGGGGGAACAGGTGAGGTGAGAGTGGTGGTCGGGCAGAGGAAGAAGAAGAAGAAGAAGATGTTCTATGAGGGGAGGGAGGCTGAAACAGCGGCTAAAAGGCACATTTATATATATATATATTTTTTCTTTATCTAATATTATCACTTGTATGGTTATCTGTGCCCACGCACTAGTAACAACAGCTATTTTATTAAGAAAATTGGTAAATCATAATTTGTAATAGGGGAAATCAGTTCAATCCACTGCGGGTTTAATTCATAACATCTGAGAGATGATACTAAATGAATAAAACACTGGTTTACAATGACAAGTACCATTTAAAGAGGGATTCCCTCAAGAGGACAAACAAACGTGAGGAAACTGTTGCCATAACTGGTTTCTAATATTGTCCTTATCTGTGAAACCCACTATAACATCACAATATCGTATTTACCTTAATAGCAGACACTAAGGAGCTCAATAAGTAAGCATGCAGGACTCAGTTATGGACAAAGAGAGACAAAGCAAGAAGGAGATGGATGGAGAGATGCACCGCAGCAATTGCAGAATTAGATTAGATAGATGCATGGAGCAGTAATTTGCAAAATTACCCCCCGTATTCACAAGCGTCTTTCATCTACTGCCGTTGAATGAGTTTCCTGCAATTATCCCTAATAATGGCTTTTTTCCTCTCCTGTGCCTTTTGTTTGCCGCTTCACACAAGTGTGCTTGTTCTGTCGCTCCCCAGGTCTGGATCGAGGCAGCGACACAGATCTGTTTCTCGCTGGGAGTGGGGTTTGGTGTGCTAATTGCCTTTTCCAGCTACAACAAATTCAGCAACAACTGTTACAGGTAAAGACGCATGCACGGGGGGTGCAGGGGCCGGGTGGAGGACGGGCACTGGCCTCTACAAACACACACACACACACACACACGCACACACAGTGCATAAGCAGGTGAATTACAATAACCTTTGAAGCTCCTTGAAACACGCTATGTCTTTGACAGCATGCTGCCGTAACATCGCTCAAAACTGTCGCACTCTTTGAAAATCATCAGCATCCCAGAGGAGGCTTTTATCTCCTCTTTTGCCTTTTTTAATGTTTCTGATAAGTGACACATGACACCTTCCACCTCGAGGATTCCTCCTTAAGCTCATTTTAGCAAGGGACACTTTTTTGTTTATTGGTCAATTTTCTATATTTACTTGAGCTGCTTTCAGACATTTCAGAGTGAGACGCTCCTCAGTTTCTACAGACTTTATCTGCCTGACCTACTTGTATAATGTCAGTAGAAATCCAGGAGAAGTCGATGTTTGAACACAGCGGGGGATCTTCCTCTGGATTCACCGCAAACCAGTGGAGGGGACTTGAACTCTCCGTGCACTTTAACGATCATACTGTACATATATCAAATTGTAAATATCTATCATTCATATTTAACTTTTTTTTTTTATAGTCTCCATAAAGCTTTTATACTGTTTCCTATATTTATAATTTTATATTTTTGCTTGCACAAACAGGCCTCAGCAAATTCCTTGTATGTTTAAGCCTACCTGGTAATAAACACAGATTCTGGTCAATTTTACAATTGCAGGAGACTAGACAGGGGTGTTGCAGTATAGGGGAGGAAAAGCAAACAATTGTTTGGGGCATAGAGATGAGAGGAAGCTCCAAAGAACAGCTGGTAACATCTGTCTACAGCAACCACAGTTGTATAGGACACCCCTTCATTTCCAAGTCTGACCATGTAGAGGAAACTGCACCATGTAAACCCCCAAATGAGGCTAGTGCTTTGGTTGGTGAACATCTAAATGTGCGCCTGTGATGTGTCTGCGATGGTGGTGGGGGTTAAACTTTACGACCTTGCTGTTATTAATTTGGTTGGGTTCAATGAAGAGCTCCCCAAGGACCCTTCTATCTAGGGACCCAAAAGTGAAACACTCATGAGGCAAGACTCTATTTCAAAAGGAAGGGTGACAGGTTGCTGGTATTACACAGGATAAGACACTGACTTACTGACTGACATAAAAATCCATAAAATCATTCCAGGTTCTCCAGATTGTGCTGCCAACCAGACTAATTAAGCCATCCAGCATAAATCCCATGTAGAAGCCAAGAGATCGGCCTTGACCCACCCCTGAGATTCTCTTGTGTGTGTGTTGATATTGACTGTTTGCTGACTAATGACTGACCAATGAATGTTTTCTTTTTTCCCCCCATTTTATTTGATGTTATTGATCCAGAGACGCCATCATCACCACCTCCATCAACTCTTTAACCAGCTTCTTCTCCGGCTTTGTGGTCTTCTCCTTCCTCGGTTACATGTCCTTTAAACACAACGTGGCCCTGGACAAAGTTGCCAGAGATGGTGTGTCGTTATACATTTGTGTCTCTATTGTGGTGCTTGTATTTGTGTTGTAGAATATGTTAAAACATGCTGAAAAAGGGTCTTTTGAAAAAATGAAACCAAGCCACCCTGCTTATATTTATTTGGGGATGTACGGGGCCAAGTCAAGTGGTGAGAGCTTCAGCTCATTTTCTCATAGCTTCTTGTCGAATCTAATTTTGTAGCTTCTTGACACATATCAGTTATATGCTGTGGGAAAGAAGAGAGTAAAGGTTAGACAAGCATCTCACAGAGGAATTGTCGATGTCAGAAGAATGAAATCTGTATTGTGTGCGTTTGTTAATTACGAGTGTCAGTAATATTTACCATGGACTGCATTTAGTTTCCAACTCTTTAATCAATGAAGGAAACCCACAGGGAACTTAATAACTGGATTTATGTGCTGCTAATAATATTCTTTATTTCTCAGACTTTTTTTTACAACATCTATGTCATGTTCCTATATAGCTGTAACTATAACTCTTAACTTAAGTTTGAAGGCAGCTTTAACTTTCTTTTCATGTCGAATTTCTTGTTCTTTAGGTGCTGGGTTGGTGTTTGTCATATACCCAGAAGCCATTGCCACATTACCTGGGTCATCAGTGTGGGCGGTTATCTTCTTCATCATGTTGCTGACACTGGGCATTGACAGTGCTGTGAGTGTGTGCCCACACACACACGCTGACACAGACACACATAACAAGTCGTTTTAGTCGTGTAGCTACAACTACGCAACAAACAGGGATATCTAATGTGACTAAGCAGCTTACTTCTCACTGACTTTGTGTTTTCCTCTGACTGTGTGTGTTGTTGTAGATGGGCGGGATGGAGTCGGTGATCACTGGGCTGATTGATGAATTCAAATGCCTCCACAAGCACAGAGAGCTGTTCACCCTCTTCATCGTCACCTCCACCTTCCTCATATCCCTCTTCTGTGTAACAAATGTAAGTATCCAACCCATTAGACTGCAATCGTCTTGTTTGTTCAGTCGTTGTTCATTATTTGTTCACTTAGTGCATTTTATTATTTCTGCTGTTTGTAACACCGTCCCACTAATTAAAGGTGGCAGATTGTGTTTAAATGCTGTGACCTGAATAATGAGTATTTGTTTTACTGTAATCTTCCTTCTGTGTCTCTCTTGCAGGGTGGGATGTATGTGTTCACCCTGCTGGACCACTATGCAGCCGGAACATCAATTCTCTTTGGAGTGCTTATTGAAGCCATCGGCATCGCGTGGTTCTACGGTGAGAGAGATGGACATGTGAAAGGAGCAGGGGAAACAGATGATTCATGTTTCCATGGCCGGCAAAGCTGATGCTATATTAGGAGCTTGATGAGAAATCAGTTGGTCTATAGACGTTCTGTGCCTCTGTGCCTCAGTGCCACATACTTCTATTAGACAAAAGGATACCTCAGCTACAAGGTCTGATTCCCACTAATGGCTTTGGCCTGTTCAGTCTCCGGCCAGGTTTCTGTGCATGGTCTTGGTTAGGTACACGTCTTGCGATGTGGCCGTGATGGTGGTAAGAGGTCAGTGACGTTAAGTGGCCCAAGCTGCAAGGGGCCACACAAAGAAACTGCTGCCGAGGGAGAGGCCTTTTCCCAGTTATCATGGACAGGAGTCAGCTGTCATATAGCTGGATTTTAGATTGTTGTGGGTGGCAACTGGGGGGGCGACCCCAAATTAAATTTCTCTGCAGATATTCAGATTCGGCTGATGCTGTATTTTACATCCATTTGTCATCACCTCAACAATGCTTTCCTATAGTCTCCTAGGTTTTAAAAAGGTAATGACTGAAGACTCACATCTTTTCTAATGAATATTTATCTCTTCATGTATTTCCCTGTTTTTCACCTCCAGCAGAGAAACTGATGAAAAAATGTGAAAACCTCACCCCCATTTAGAAACCTCAGCAGGCATAAAGTACAAAAAAATAGTATCTTAAAGGTCGGGGAAAACATTTGACCTGAACTTCTGTCTCGGGTTCCTTGTCCATGTCTCCTAAACCTGCCTGTGGTCAGATCCATAAAGGGCTAAAAACTAACCAGGCCCCAGGCAGTGGAGGTCAGTGTACCGGACCGCTGTGGTGGGCCGCGACCTTGGCAAGCCAAATAAATCATGCCTGAGGCTTCACAGAGCCTTTTTCCTCCACTTCCCCTTAACTGCTGACAGGGAACCTAACCCCTGGCCACTGTGGTCTTTCCCTCATCCTTCTGCTGTCCACTACATGAGAACGTTTAGCTGCGCTGAGTACCTAGTCGTCAGTCTGGATCTGTTCCCTTGCAGTGAGAGATGCCTTCTGGGCAGGAAGAGGAAATGTAGTGCTAGTTTCATGAGTAAAGGAAAATCATGATATTGTAAAAAAATATATATGTCCAGAAGCTTATTACACTTTAGTTTCTCTAAATGTTGGATTATGAATTGTATTTTAATAGTTATCTGTGTCCTCCGTGGCATACAAAAGCCACATGTAATATGTATCCGAGTGCTTGATATTCTCTACTGGAAACACATCAAGCTCTAGAGATGTTGAACGTACCTCAAACCGGCTGTGAATGTGTTTCAGGAGTGGATCGTTTCAGCGACGACATCGAGGAGATGATTGGCCAGCGACCAGGCCTGTACTGGAGGCTGTGCTGGAAGTTTGTCAGCCCCTGCTTCCTCCTGGTGAGTCGAGCATTGTGAAACCTTACTAGGGGGAAATGAAATAGAAAGAAACAATGGGTTGAATCAATACTAATCCTCAAATATCTGGTCTTACTCTATGTTTTCCATGCACAGTGACACTGAAATTGTAGATTTTCTCACTTTGATACTCTGTCTGACAGTCCAGCTTCTTATTCAGGTCAAGTACACGTGCTTTAGGTTTTTCCCTCAAAACCTCCTCCTCATCCTTAGCACTGCTCAAATACTTCCACTCCTCTGGAGAGATTCACCACCAGCAGGTTGTGCCTGGTACATTAACTTCCATGACCTTCTCTGACCTGTAGCACCCAAGATACATAAAGAACCACACTCCTCATCCACAGTAAACAGTCCTGAATTGGGCAAAAAGAGGGTTTGAAGGAATACCGTGCTGGGTATCTGACCCATGCTCAGCCCCACCCTGCACATATCATTTTAACCGCTTGACCAGAGGGTTCATCCTCCTGTGACATCTGATAGATGGATTTTTAAGTCTTTTACCATCTTCCCCTGTAGTTTATGGTGGTGGTGAGCTTCGCCACTTTCAACCCTCCAAACTACGGCAGTTACGAATTCCCTCAGTGGGCCAACACGGTGGGCTGGTGTCTGGCCATGTCGTCAATGACCATGGTGCCGCTCTACGCCATCTACAAACTCTGCACGCTGCCTGGAAAGTTCTGCAATGTAAGTCTGAGTCTTGTCCAAATATGAGTTGAAATAAGTCATATAAATGTTAATCTTTCAATCTTCAGTTTGCTTTGTTTTGATGGAGCCCTCTCAGTAAAGATAAATTGAGGTGTTCTGCTACGGCAGAGGCTCTAAATGTCCTTCTCTCCCTCTGTTGGAGCAGAGACTGGCTTATGCCATCACCCCAGAGAAGGATCACCATTTGGTCGCCAACGGGGAGGTTCGGCAGTTCACTGTAAGTGTTGACTTAACAGTGATCATGCACATTTATGTCTTATCTATGCATGCTTTATATAAATGTGCATATTTATATTCCTTATCAATTCAAATTCAACCATACCGACTTGTTTTAATTAATGGGCATATCTCAATTTCTCCCACAGCTGAAACACTGGTTGGTGGTCTGAGTTCTACCAAGAGAGAGAGAGAGAGATACAGAGAGTGAAAGAGTGAGAGAGACAGAAAATTAGGTTATGGACATTGGGTGGATGAATGCCTGCACAGCAAAGACCTGGGGAGCAAAGAATAAGAGAGAAATAGCCATTTGAATTTACCATGATTGCGGCTGCGGGGGTGGGAGATGTTTAAAAGTGCCGAAAAAAACAAACCCATAGAAAACAGTGTTCTTTTCCATAAATACAAAAAATCCTATAGTCAAAAAATCATACTGTGTAACTTTTCTTCACTTTGCACATAGATAACAATACAATGAAAGTAACAGGGATAAGGAGTTTGAGATGCTACAAACAACAATATGATGTTTTTTTTTCTAAATGAATCGAAATTTATGGAAATAAGCATTTTTTTGAATGTGTTTATTATTATTATTATTATATTTTATTTATAGTTGCTAATGACATTAGCAGTACACAGCTTTTTTATTATTAGTGTAATACAAGAACGTAGCAGTCGGGTGTGTGATAAATGTCACAGGTTTCACTGAATTCATGTAATAAGTTATTGACTTTTAAAAGACTGTTATGATGTTATGTCACAGGTTTATTGTCGGCTTTCAAAAGGCGAAAAAAAAGCGACTCACTTTTGTTTACATACGAACAACTCACAGGACAGAACGGCTGCTACATCAACACACCAAAAGATCTGCATAAGATAAAACCTGAGCTTTCTCATTTTTATTATATCAGCACAATACACATCGATCAATCAGTAGTAACGTAAATATCTGAAAAACTGGATGACACAACCCATTGTTGATTCCTTTTGTAATATTACTTTTAAATTAGCATTTTGGAAATTACATTAAATCCTACAATTGGAACTGTTTATCATTCAGAAAGGTAGAGATTTCTAAGATGGAAATAATGAGACTTATAATAATTTGGTGGTGAAAGCAGAACAAAAAGTCCAAATATTTATCACTGACTCACTGAGAGAGGAAATAAGGAAAATGTATAATTTGCAACGTTGTTATTCGTCAACATTTCTCCTCAGTTTCAGGTGATTTCTTCCTCCAGAAGCTTTAATTTAAACTGTTTACAGAATCTCACTCCGAATCTCAAGATTGTTTAAAACGCTGCTTTTTATTAAACTGCAAATAAATAGTGTGTGATGTACCATATGAAGTAATTTAAGTTATACAGTAAATCTGTGTAAGTAAATGTAACGTAGAGGGGCTTGTATCGTATTGTATTGTATGATATTCTGTAACGAGCTCAACAAGACCACATGTATTATATAGAATATATGATCTGAGATTATATATATCTGAGACCACTTTCCTGTTCACTTCAACAGGAAAGTTGATTCAGACCTTTGTATATAATATATAATATCATTGCTTTGTTTACTGTGAAGTTGATATTAGCCTTAAGGGCCTTGGTGAGGATTACATGGAGAATCCATAGGAGCTCTTTCTTTTGGAACCCTTTTCAAACGGGTCAGCAGTGACTCGTTCTCACCTCGTGCTACATGTAACACACCGAAAGGGTTAATTATGTCCAAAATTGTATGCCTGTTCTGCTGTGCTGTGGTGTTCCTGACTGTATGACTTTGTTTTGTACTGTCAAATAAAGTATAATTAATTCAGTTGTTACATTTAAAATCACACCCTGTCTTCTTCTGTTGTCTCTGTCCGAGTCATTTGGCCCTAAGAAGGCAAAGGAACTTGTTCCTGTGTATTTGATCTATGTGTGTGAACTTTAAATTTTCCTTTTTTAATTTGATTTCATAATTCACGTTGCTGAGTCACTAGGCACTACTCATTGATAGTCCTACTTAATCAACCGAGCTTCTATTGTGAGATTAAGTGACTCGCCTCATTCTACCAGTACACTTGATTGAAAATCAGATGTAAAACACAGGCTTCAACACTCTCACTGTATAAATATCAGTGCACCTCTTTAATACTTAGCACTGAACAATATGAATAATTACAACCCATCGCCAATGTTGTATTCAATATTCTATTGAAGGATCTACAGTTCTCTATGCAAGTCTTCAATCTGAGCAGAGATTAGGGGGAAATAAACTCAGTCCTAACACAATGAAGATCAGCTATAATTGTTGTGGGTCTTCTTTGAGATTGGTCAGCATGACCCTGAATCAATCCATTGTGCATGTAGGTGTTTTTTCCAGTGGTTACTTATTATAGTCTACATAAAACAGAAACAAATACAAAATATGTATGTCATAATTTCCCTCCATTTCATCCCTGACCAAGCACCAATCATTTCTCCCTATGAAACCAAAAATGCCTGAAATACTTCCAGTAGAGATACAACCCAGGTGGAGGGATTAGTGTTGTTTTCTGTATTCCATAATAACCTGCACGCACCAATCTCTGATGTTGTCACATTCTACAGCTTTCAAGAAAGAGATTAGCTGAGAGAGCAACTTTGGCATTCAGCTACATACATAGAAGACACATTTTTTAAGTAGAGACATGATTGAATACCTTCCAATACAGTTTAATCTAAGACCATTGTCCATAACTGGTATAGTGAACATATTTATCTCCCTCATACCATCATCTGTTACACATGTGTGTTGTCCAGGCATTACTCACATTGTGGGGACCTAAATTTGTTTTCAGTCATATTATGGGGACTTGTCTTCCTTATTGGGACAAAAAAAGCCCCCATAATATAGATTACATTTTAAGGTGAAGAAATATTTTCACTTAAAAGACTATGACACATGTCTGCTAAGAGGTTTTCCAAACATTGTCAAGCTTGGACAACTGCAAAGCAATTTTGTCCTTTCAAGGACAAAAGGATAAAGTACAAAATGTGCCATTATCACGTCCTATTAACATCAGTAATTATGTATAATCTTGTGTCATGACACTGGTGTTGAGACTGTAAGGAAACAGAATTGTGTTGTTTTTATCTAAGCAATACAAGCTTTGTTTTACAACTAATCTAAAGAGGACACACATGATCAACATCCAATCAGTAGATCTGCCTTAAATATCACTGACTCTCCAGATGTGAAACTGATGGAGCTGATGATTGATATTATGATCACTGGACAATGAAGACTTAGACAAAAGGCTGTAGAGCGATGTTCCACTGTGACTTTATATCTGATCTGTACCTTCGTGTAATTCATTTTGATCTAATGCAACACACACACAGAGATAATTACAGAGCAGGATTCATTCAATTCTTTCCAAGATTTCAACAAACATTGTGTTTAGAGTTTTACTTATTTCTCAGATGGGTGTTTGTGTGTGATGTTGGTGTGTGGCTACGACCTGTTATTTGGTTGACACTGCCCTCTACTGGAAGAACAGAGGCAAAGCATATCACTCCATGAACAGCATCATTGAGCTTTACATTACATTACATATCATTAAGCTGACGCTTCAATAAGTGCATTCAACATCAGTCACCATCACCACAGAACACGTGTTCATACAGCTCCACAGATTAGTCCAAACAGAGAACATGTCTGCGTCATAGTTGAGAGCTCCAAATCCCAGAAGTGACTCACGTCTTCTACTCTGTTCAAAGCCCCTAAACAATTATAATACATTTCCATTAAAGGTACATTAACCGTGTAGACAGTGACACACAACCAACGAGCAATCATGTGAACAAAAGATTTTTAATTGTATAATCATAATAGTTGTATAAACAACCACTTTGCTCAATATGCCTGATCACATACTACTACTGACAAACCTGCTACCTCCTGCATCATTAAAATTGTCATTTTATCGTTATATAAGTAAATACTTGATTTATTTACTTTAAAAACATACACAACATTGATACCCTTTTTAATTCATGTAGACATTGTCTTTTCTCATGCATGGTGTACATATTGTGATTATGTTGTGTGTGCTCTGCTACACGTGGCCGCTATTACACTTCGATCTCAGAGTTTTCTACATTTCTTTCTTTGATTGATTGATTGAATCGTGAGTGCAAATTGTGCATTGGGTAAATTTTGAACATTAAATTAATATGTCCTGTACATTTTAATCTGTGGCTATAATTTTAATCCACACCACATTCTATAGCACCATCAGGTGACTTCAAGAAACTGCATCCAAAGTACTGTATGTAGTTGGACTGTGCATGTGCATTGATGCATCTTTGCAGTACATAGGCAACGCTGTTATAAGATATAATAATTAATGTACTTTTGATGTTTAGACATGTTTTCATAAACCCTTTTTAAAAATCACAGAAACTAAACTGTATCAAACCATATTCTGTGGTAAATGGTAAAAAAAAGTTAATTCAAAATATTTTTGTCCGGTACTGGATTTCCTGGCCTTAATTATTGTTATTTATTATTGTAATTATTATACGATGGTACTATATGCTATAGTGCCATCGGGTGGTGTTAAGAGCGAATTGCTTCCTAAGGAGTTTGACTAGTTTGACTGTACAGGTGCAGTGGTGCATCTTTGTAGCAGAGGCAATAATTATATATGATATCCTTCAGATTTTATCCTGTCGTATAAGGAATCTATTGATAAGATTTGAGCATTCATCTTTGTTTCCTGCATACTATCTGTGGCTGTAATTGTAATTCATACCGTTTACTATAGCACCATCAGGTGTCTTTAAGAGGGAACTGCATCCAAGTGAGCAGGTACTTGGACTGTGCAGGTGCAGTGGTGCATTTTAGCAGTATAGAAAACACAGGTATATAATAGTCAAGATTGGTAAATAAATAACCATATTTTCATACATAAACTTACAGAAATGTAACTGTATCGACGTGATGTTGTGGCATAATAAGTACATTTAATACGATATAAGCATTCAGTATTTTTATTCCTATGTATAATTATTATCTGTGGTCAGTGTTGTGCACGTTCACACCTCTTATGAAATAGTTCAAAGTTCAGTTCATACAAGTAAACATGAATAGATCACTTTCATAGTTCACCCTTTAAAAACTCAACTAGTTCATAGTTCAGTTCATTTCATAGTTTAAAGGTGGAAAGTGAGTCGCCTGGCTGTTAACACCGGACGCGCACTTCTCAGTGCTGGTCAGCCCGCGATTCTGCTTTCTCCGCTTGTTGAATGTAACCCGTTCAATCAGGGGCGGCTCCTGGTACAGGCGACATATGCGGTTGCCCTGAGAGCAAAATGCCGAGAGGGCGGCACAAGAGACTGATTTATCATGACTTGACACATGCAATGTAAAACAATACATTAACGTCACACCATCATCCTCTAACCCCGGGGACGCACCGTAGTAGCACTGCGCACCTCCTGCGCAGAGGCCCACTGTGCACCTCCTGCACAGAAGCCCAATGCGCACCTCATGCGCAGAAGCCCATTGCGCACATCCTGCGCAGAAGCCCAATGGCACCTCCTGCACAGAAGCCCATTGCGCAGGAATTGCGCAAGCAGTTTAATTTTTTTTTTAATTAATAGAATAAATCCTGCCATTTATAAGAGATCAGTATTTTGCCAACTTGAAGATGGCAAGACTAGGGATCGAACCCGGACCTACTTGCTGAAGAACGAGCACTTTGCTGACTAGTCCACACCGCCTGCTGATTCCCAGAGGAACTAAGCACTATAAGAAGATCGACAAATTATCGTGTGTGTGTTCATTCTATGCAGGGGGGTGGATAGGAGGCGCTTGGCTTTCCTTGGCGCCTGCGGCGCGGCATGTGGCTATGGGGTCAGGTGTAAACCCAGCGTGTTAGACAGCGTCCCTCCTCAGGAGAAAGAAAACATTCCCGTTTTAGCCAGACCTCAGACAATATGAACGTGTTCACCGTTCAGATTCATTATTTGTCATTGAGTTGCGTTCAGTAAATCGTTCTCATAAAAAACGAACGTGTTCAATGAACGCGTTCTTTTGAACTTGTTCATGCACAACACTGTCTGTGGCTATAATTGTAATCCAGACCATATACACCACACCACCAATTGGCTTCAAGAGGGAAGTGCATCCAAATGACAATATAGTTGGACTGAACAAATGCAGTTATGCATCTTTGTAGGCAACATTGTTAAATGATATGATAATGAAGATTTTGTTGGTAAGCATCTTTATATGTACAAAACATACTGTATATGCATTTACGCTCAATACTTTGGATCAAACATAACTCTAAATTCTGCTAATAGACTTCTGTTCATGCCCATCACGTTTTAAATCCTATTGCAGGTGCTTCTAATTGGGTCAGCAGGAAACGTACCACCTGACAATCAAATGTACAAAAAGCAGAGAACATGTGTCCCTGTGGTGGAGCAGCACCTCCACAACACAAACATGTTATTTGTCCCACGTTCTGCGTGTCGCCGGGAGCCTGTGGTTTGCAATTGGTCTCCTGATGCCCAATTAACTTTGTACAGTGGCTCCTGCAGAGTTTCCTACAGTTCAAAGAGCTGCAGCTTGATTTACTTTTTTAATTTTCTCCACTCGCGGAGCTCCTCGTGCATGTTTACAGTTGCGTTTCCTGCACGCTCGCAATGTGCTTTGAATTGAACCGATATTTGCTTCTGCTCTTGAGATTATGATTGACTGCCTGCTGATTACGACGGTGGTAATCGGGGAGAGAGCAGCGGTGTGTTCCCATAGATACATCCCAACACATGAGCTCTCCTGACGCTCAGGCTGCATCGTGGGGAAACTGCACGAACCCGCCTGGCTCTCACTGTCACCCGCTGCGCGTACTTGGCGCCGATAGGAGCACGCGAGGCTGGACAACTCCGCACACTTAACTGTGCAGCGCCCTGAGACTCTGTGAAGCTTGTGGATAGTTGACGTGTACAACGTCGGATCACGTCTACATACGTGCATGTGGTTCTGTTTTGATTACTCTGCCTCATTTAACCTGTGGGCAGCATTTGGCTCTGGACGCTGTTGTGCGCAAAACAACTCCTTGAACATTTGCGTGCCGCCTTCAGCTCCACTTAACCCTGCACGTGTGGCCGGCATGGAGCAGCTCTAATGTAATTACAATGGCCTGTAAGCCTTTGTCTTGCAGCCCGTATCATCCGGTCCCAAGTTTGTTTTAACAAAGATCCCCCACTCGCTCTCTCCGCCGCGCCTCAAGTCGCTTTTTACGCACGAACAATGGGCTCGGAGAAGCCCAACTTTTTGTCGCAGCCGGTGGTGAAGAACGTTTTCATGTTCCGCAACGGTGACCCGCACTACGATGCTCGTCGGATAGTGATTAACCAAAAGAGGGTGTCCAACTTCGACACGTTGCTGAGAGAGGTGTCCGGCGGGATCCAGGCCCCGTTCGGAGCGGTGAGGAACATCTACACGCCCAGAGGAGGCCACAAGGTGGACTGTCTGGAGAGCCTGCGGAGCGGGGAGCAGTACGTCGCTGCCGGGAGGGAGAGGTTCAAAAAGCTGGAGTAAGACTACAGTGCAATTGTGATAAATGATATACTACTTGATGCTTTTCTCAAGGTCTTGAGGATATTGCAACTATGCGCAAAAACTGATCCATTAGCCTCCTTACCGGCATATTAATATTGAATATAAATGTGGGGGATGTCGGGTCTTACCTGCCTGCTCAGCTAAGATTACAAGTAGTTCCAAGTAATACTAACTTCAAGCTATAAAGGCATATTCCTGTATCCCACGCTGGGTTCCACGGTCAATGTTGTCAACCGTGGTCTTAAAGTGACTCAATAGTTTTACACCAGTGGATAAGAATCACATCGCTGAGATAAGCATGATGTGATCAGCCCTGTAGAGAGGTGTGCTGCCTCTGGCCTGGCTTAAATAAGGTGGACTTATGCAGCAGGTAATGAGATTTGGGCAGCCGTGTTATTCATAGAAAGCAGTGGTGAAGCAGCTGAGTTGGAAGGATTTCTGGGGACACGATGTTTGTATACATTCACCAACTATCCAGGGAAAGATACTGGGTTCATATATATCCTCACTTTTATAGAGCTTAATATATATAGCACTGCTGTCCCACTCAATGCATATATACCACATTATATCTTTAGACTTAAAAGTGTTGGATCTTAAAAGGAATCAGTTTCAATGCAGAAGATAATACAATAAATTCAATCATTAATTCCCCAACTAAGCATTTAGTTGCACTAAATATGTTTATTTTTCTGTTAGTATGTTTTAAAGGAGCCATGTACGTTAGTTATCATGCATACTTAAGTCCATCTTGTAAATTAGCCATGCAGGGTCATTAACATCTTCAGTCCCTGGCACGTTGATGACTGAGAAAAGATAAATAACATATAAACATGAATAAAAACACACTCCTTATATGTTAAATGTAACTTTGCTATTTGGGTGCTGTAGATGTTTGCTTCATGTTCACACTTCTCCTTATCTTTTTGTTTTCTTTCTGCAGTTACATCCACATTGGATCTAGAAAGAGGAGGTTGCTGCAGACTCTTCCGATGCATGTGAGTCAGCTAATCTTCTCTCAATTCCTCAAAAACTCATTTCTGTCATAAAGTTACTCAGAAAAGGTAAATTCATGATGGGTGCAATCAGTGGCCAGAGCTCACCATGCTCTGTTTGTTCCCTTTGCATCAGTAGGGACTTCATTGTGCAGCATGGTGACTGAGCCACTGTGCCCATAACTATGATCTGTGAACCCATATGAACAATCTGCTGAGATGGAAGCTGTTTACATATGTTAAATTGTCTTGTCAGTCACAGTGTTTGGTGGATCCTCAGCCAATGAAGACATGTTCATAAAAAAATCACACACTGGAACTTCAAGATTTGTTTTTGCTTGATTTCCAGTTGTGTGAAATCTGTGATGTTATGGTGTCGATATGATGACAATGAAAACCTTAATCACAGAAGCGTTGTGTGAACATTATTGTCAGTGAGATTTGCAGATTAATGAAACCTTTCAGCAGCGGCTCTGTTTTCAAGGACAGGTTTCAGTTACAATATCCTTACTCAATCCAACCCTTCAACATTTGAAACTGCCCCTAAATGCAAGATACATGAGGATTTGGCATCATCACCTTCACACTCGTCCCCGCCGCCCACAGTGTGAAGGGCTTAGAAAGCATGGTGTTATGTTGAGCTTTTCTCCCCCTTTGTTCCCTGCAAAGAATCACTATGTTGTTGTCTCAGTGGCCATGAATTATTGATTTATGGATCATAATCATCCCTCCTTTGAATGCATCTTTTATCACCAGCTGTGAAGTCGCAGCCAAGACCAGGGCGGCTTAAAGCCGGGCTCGTCCAGGTCCTGTTTCCTGAGGAGACGGAATGTTTTTGTCTTTCTTTTTAAATACGAAGTTCATTCTGTGGAAGGAAACAATGCGTCTACTTCACCTAATATGCTAAACTTTTTTTACTCCCCTCACATGTTTATAGGGACAGCAATTCTGAAACACTCATTCCAACCAATGGGTCACACAAAGTCTCTGTGAGGACCCTAGGTACTAAATATAAGACAGAAACTTTAGTCCCTGGTCTTGTGGTCAGAGCCTCAGAGGTGTTTCCTGTGTGTGAGCCCTGCCTCTCTCTACCCTCTGATTCAGTCTTATCACTTGCTGGCAAAAAGCTTTTTTGTCATAACCGAAAACCTGAAGGGGCTGTTGTTGCTGCTGTGATTGGCGAGCAGTAAAAGAACCAATCTAGTTCTCAAGGGCCTCCTCACTACCGCACTTGATCTGGCTGATTGTGTCGATTAATGATGAGAACTCTTGGCGGTGCTGGACGCTCGGCAAGTTAGGGTTCTTTGTCCTATTGATTTTCGGAGCAATTGTAGGTTGGATTAATGAAGTCTATGATGACTCGTTTTGCATCTGACTCTTATCCTCAGCATCTTTTTTTTTTGTTCCACATAGTAGATCTGAATTTGTTGTTTATCTCTCCTTAAACATTTACTTTTGCATTTGGTTTTCATATGATGTTGATTACTTTCACCAAGGAGGTTATGTTTGTTTATTAGTAAGCAGGATTATGCAAAAACTACTGGATGAAAAGGATGTGTTATGAGTCAGAGCAGATCCCAATCATTTGTGGGTTTGGATGGTTTTTCTTGATTCCTCCCCAAATAAATTCTTGATGAATATAGTCAAGCATTTTTAGGGAACTGACATTTTGTGTTTTGCACAGATCCAAATTGCTCTCAGGATTTACTTTATTTAAAAATGGTTTCACAAGGACACTGGTCAGCCTTGGCGGAGGTTTACATAATAGTGTCACTCTGGTGTTTTCATTGCCATTTCTTTGTTAGTTAGCAGGATTACTCATAAACTACTTAACCAATTTCAATGAAATGTCATGGAAGGGAGGGGACGACTCAAAGAAGTTCAATTTTGGAATCGACCTGAATAAAAGGGTTAGGATATTTGTTTTATTTCACTTCTTGAACTTGGCGAGATCGGTTGTTAGCCTCAGCAGGCGTATGTGCTGTACGAGCGCCCAAAGCCTGAAATGAAGTGCCCTGATTTAGCTGAATCTTGCATCTACTCTCTGTACATAGAATCCAGCGGATGGAATGGGAAGTTTATCAACTGTACAAGATGTATAAGATGTTTTCTTGCTTTCCTATTAAAAGTGCAATAGTCAGTTGACTTATAAAGCCATGTAAGATCACTGTTAACAGCTCTAAGTGATGGATCGACACAAAAAAAAGCTGAGTGGGCTTTTTCTTCGCTGTTAAAAGGCCACACGATGTAAAACGAATCATTGCCCGTGGAAAAACATCAAATCTAGTATTTATATTTGCTCCCTAGAGACTGATTGGACTGGTTACCAGCTGCTCTCTGTAGCAGACGTGAAAGGCAAATTATCAGAATGGAAGAGCAATTGCATTTTTAATGACAAGCAAATTAGGGAATTTTGATAATTTCAGCAATTATGTAAATTAAAATACACTGTAATGTTTTATGATGCATGTTATTTTGTAGTCTTTAGCCTGAAATATGGTGCACAGAGAGCCTTTCCCTTTACAGCACTTTATTATTTTTTCAAATCCACTTGTGGCCTAAACCTCTGTTACCAGGGTGCACTCACAGATCCCAGAGGACTTTTAATGCGCCTGCTCTCTTATCTCTTTCTCTCACAGGATTCAAATCTCAGTCTTAGAGTCACAGTGTGTTACCAGGTGCTATGGGACAGGACCTGCGGAGCTCGCTCTCTGCGACCTCGCCACCTCAAAGGGTTAGAGAGGGGATCGTGCTTTTAATCGTCACAGCGATTAAAGACAGATTATTCCAGAGACTACAAAAGCTCTTTCTCTTCGGCTTTTCGGATGAAAGGGTTTGATGTCAAACAAGATTGTTTTTTTGTAACTTTAACAAAAAAATTCCACAGAAAAAAAGCAGAGAACTCTTTTAAAATGTGGATGGATTTAAAGAAAAAAGTTAATTAGAAGATACTTGACGTTGTCTAATAAACACATGTTGCTCCATCAGACTCCCACCACCCATGTTGGCTCTGGTTCTCCAAGCACCGCTGCCTCTAGAGGACGCACACATGGTGCTTTATTTAGACAGGTCTGTTCTCCTGAGCCTCCGCTGGGAAACTGAGGCTGTCCCTAAATCCCAACTGTAACTCACTGATGTACCAACAAACTTGCAAATCACTCCTGGGTTCACAACATGTTTAAATCTGTCTCATCCCTCTGTTCCAGGCCAAACCGCTGCCACCGACTCGAATCATTGTGTCGGCTCGATTCCTGAAACCCATCAAGGAGCCATGTACAATATTGTGAGTTAAAGTCCCCAATTTAACGCCATTTTACCACATTATATTAGATTTACTTCTTTATACTGTATATACACAGTGGTATGATGTCACAAAGTACATGTAATTCATTAAGTAACTATTTCCTGTATCTATTCTTTGCTCAAGTAGATTTATTTTGGGATACTTTTTCCTTTTGCTTTGACTCATCAGCATTTTTACAATGCATCAACCTGGAATTAATTCAGAAGAGGTCACTGTTGCGACTTGGCCATGATTTAGAATGACAATATGTTTTTGTTAGCATCATCTGCAGCTTTTTGAATTAACATGACAAAGTCTGTATTATTTTTGTGCTAAAGCGAACTAACAGTAACCCCAGCTACTAATAAAGTCGACCGTTGCATTAGGGAATAGGCCACAATCTTTTATTACTTTTACTTTTAATACTTGAACTGTATTTTAAAGCTAGTATTTACTTACTTTCACTCAAGTAGAAAACTTCATGTGGTACTTTTAATTGAGTACATTGTGAATACATCCTCCACCACTGTATTAGACACAATAACGGAGCTGCCATTGTCTTTGAACGAAGTGGAAGATAATGTCATCGACTGCTGATTTCTGACACATGAGCTCAGAGGGATACCGTCACCATGGAAATCCCTCACTGTCACTTTCTTCCCGTAGCGTGGTAGCCAATGGCGACGTGCTGAACCCTGCAGTGAGGCTGCTGATCCACCAGAGGATGCTGGGCCAGTTTGAACGGATATTAGAGACGATCACAGAGAAGATGGGTCTGAAAGTCCTGGGGGGTGTTCGAAGGTAGCCTCCACCAGACATCGCTCTACATGAGGATGTAATGTCGTCTTCTTAACATAATAAATCAAGAACACTACACGACACAAGCTTCAGACCTACACCACATGTTCCTCCCTTATAGCGGATGATCTCATTAGATTTTCCATCACCTTGCTGCATAAATTTACATATAAATGAAAAATACACTTTTTTTTTTTACTGCTTCCAGTCATTTATGCTAACATAGACTTTTAAAAATAACCTTACACACACGTACAGTATTGGTACTGGTACAAACATACATGAGGGGGCTTTTGACTCTCTGACTCACCTGCCAGTAAAATGTGTTTCATTTTCACTTTGTATCTATACATGTTTTTAACCTGATTACATTTACACCTGTACTCTCTTATGATCAAGATCACGAAGAACTAGGTGTAAATCTGGTGTTTGTGTGTTTGTGTTGTAGTCTCTTCACCTACGAAGGCCACCAGGTGACTGAAGGGAGTCAGCTGGAGAGCGGTCAGCTGTATGTGGCTGTAGGAAGAGACAGGTTTAAGAAGCTGCCGTACAGTGACCTACTCTTCAGCAAGCCAAGAGGGACCAGGAGGGTGAATGGGTGAGCACCACAGGAGATTTAGAAAAATGCAAAAAAAGTCGTGAATTCATCAAACTTTTGCATTGTGTTATTTGCCTTTACAGAACAATATTGATGATAAAAGGCGTCATTTTATAGGATATTGTTGGTTGTTTCATATTTTTTTTCTCTCATACATTGACAAATAACACCATAATATTGTTTTCTTTTATAGGAGTAGAATTTATAATATCTTTTCCATCCTTACACTAACTGCACCCACACCTATCCTGCAATACAGAAATTAAAAATGTTCTTATTTCACAAACTGATGTAAAGCTTGACATTTTTTGACAGTTAGTAGATTCAACAGGACACTAGCTGTGTGTGTGTGATTATGTGTTCCGATATAATTGCTAATTACTGTTACTAATGAAAAGTATGGAGAGGACGAATGAATGGTTTGGAGAGATGGTTCGTGGAGACCGTTCAGTTTGTGTTTACATGTGTTCCAGTGCGGCAGCTAATTACTCCTCCTGGGTTAATGTCCTCTTTCAAATCTCCTGCAAGCTAAAGTCCCTCAGCTCCAAATATTATTTTCAACATGAATAATTTGCATGTGAGCAGAAAAACCAAGTGCCTATAAATTGCTTTTTTTAAATGGACAAATTTGAAATGTTTTCTGTTTTCAGGCACGTGTTGAGTCAAAAACAAACATTATTTAATAGGTTTTTTCCATATTTCAGGTCAATCAAATATTAGACATTACTTAATGCTTAAACCTTACAATTATCATTCAGCCCCTTAATTTTTATTTTCAATTATATTTGTACTGGTATTTATGAGGCTGACTTAAGGTGCATGTGTTCATGATTCTGTGTCGTAAAGAGGAATTTGACTAAGTCACATATGTTTTTTCTGTTTTGTCCACAGAGTGAAAGCTTACACTCTCCCACCTATCTACAGATTCTCCAAGCAAAATGGAAACGTAAGAACTCTTTTCATTTTGCAGAGATTATTTAGATCATTAACAAAACCTTTTAAAATGAGCGATTTTCCCTCACACATTTTTTTAAGGGGGTGCGAGCTGTAGTTCACAAACAAGGCCAGAGTTAACTGTTTTCAGATGATGAGGGGTTGAAAAGAAAGATAGAAACACACTTCCCCAGCTCTGGCCAGTTCAGATTTGTAAACGCCTCACTCAAGAGTTTTACATAAACAGATGTAGAAACATTAACCAGAAAACCTTTTAATCTCAAAGGGAGGTGGCTCCTGATATTTTGTGCAGCCGCTGTTTAATTTCCATAATATACATAACTCTTTATTGGTCATTCATCAACTGACTAGACTTCCACTTTTCCCAGAGCAAGTCCGTAGTCCGGTGCAGTGATAGTGGAGATGGAGACTTCAAGGCGTCCCCTCCAGGCCACAATGGAAACAACAAGGAACACCTGTCGTCCATCGTCAGAGAAATCTCTCAAGCCAGACTCCTCTCTCTCAGGAAGAAGAGGAGCGGACAGAGCATGACCCTCACCGTCTCTGACCACGGTAAGTTAAGATCGTATAAAAGAATGTGAAGAGGAATGACACAAGATGTGTTTAGACTCATTCAGAGTCAGATGTCAGGAGAAATTACTCTGTGTTTTTATTTGGTTCAGTGTATGCAGAGTCGTTGAACAAAAAAACACTGGGATAGATAAGCAAAAACAGAAATTCGTCTCTTTGGAAGAATATATGAAACAAATAATCCATAAGCTGCTCTCTGTTGTAGGGGTGTGACATTTTAATGCGAAAGAAAGGAAACCAAGGCATCCTTGCTGTGGACATTTTTTATTTTAAACCATTTTAGTGTGGATGCATGGGAAAGAAAAAAAAAAGCACCTTTGTGTTGAAGTACGCTGACGTCATCAGGGTGACAGAAGCGCATAGTGAACGAGCCGTATAGGCATGGGAGATATCAGGAAATGACATCATAGCTCATAATAGACAGAAATTAGAGGAAAATAACAAATAGATGACAGACAAAACACAATGCAACTGCACTGGTGCATTTCTGTAAAGCTCTCTTGTTTAATTAGCTGACAAATATATATTCACAATACAATTATATTCCATATCAATACAGAAATCCTTCCTAACGATTACTTGTATTTTCTGCAGCTCTTTACAGTCACCACACAGAAGGATGAAATAGGCTTGGATGTGATGTGCTGACATTTAAAAAATCAAGTGTCCTCACAACTATAAAGAGATCAATGAGTGTGTGTGCGTACATGTGTGTGCGTTTGTGCAGGTGCATGTGTGTGCGTGTCTGCGTGTGTGTGCGTGTGCGGGTGCATGTGTGTGCGTGTGTGTGTGTGTGCCTGTGTGTGTCTGCGGGTGCATGGCTGTTTATGAATCCATGATGAATTGAATATCAAGGTGGGCGTGTGCATACAAGTGTGATTGCATGTGCTCATGCAATTTCAGAAGATGAGTGTAAGGCTTAAAAAAAAGCATTTTCCCTGCAACACAACAACAACAACAACATGACACTGACACACACTGAAGTAATTTGCTTCCCGGTTATAATGTCTGTATGTCTGAATTGTCTTTTGTCATAAATAATTCCCAAAGCATGCGGCCCAAACAGGGCTGTAGAACCGACAGGATTAGAAACTATAGAGACATGATGTAATGCATGCTCTTTCAAATCTTATGTAACCTGCTGTCTTCTTAAACGCCCACATAGTGGCGCTGTTGCTCTGCACAAACTCCAGTCGGAACTATTGAAAGTAGGTCTTGTATGATGACATTACCCACTATTGCAAGAAACACATTACGTCACCTTCTGGGCTTGTGATCAATGTGTTTTCACATCCAGCTGAAAACTCTTTACTTTTGTGCTTATTTGCCACTTGTACTCCTCCTGCCATTCGGCTGCTACAGGAGCAAAACATACATTATCTGTGAATGGTGTTTGTATTGTACACCATTACAATAACAAGGGGAGAGGTAATTGTTTGATGCAAACTCTATAGGAGAAGGGAGTTATATTTTCTGCAGATTGCAGCTGACCTTTTTGAAAGTCCTGCTGCTGTGCGGACCACATTACATCATCGCGCAGCTCGTGATAGATGTGGCCTCCTTTCTCCTCTGGCAGGAGAGTTGACGGCAGAATCCTAAAGGAGCGTGGGGGACTGTGTCTGTGGTTCAGGGGAGCTGGCAGGTTGCATCAAAAACAAGAGGTTCAAGGAATCTTTGTCTGTGTGTGCTGTGAGTGTGCGTCGAAAATACATCATGTCACCCTCAATTATCCTCCGTACATCAGACTTTGCGGCATGTCATGTTATAAGCACAGAAAACGACGTATAGTTATTGCTCCCCTTGGGCGACATTGACCAGAGATTGAATTAACAGACAGACAGCTCGGAAAACAAGATCAGGCATCAGACAAGATCGTTTGAACGGCTTAGAGAGAGCATATCACATTCTCATGCACTCTCCACTGTTTGACCTATAAAGTATTTTTGTGTAAAAGCTGTCATGTTCACAAGGAGCCCATATTTGACTTTTGCTCCTTGTTTCATCTCTTGGCTTTAAATCTCTTTTTGGCCGTCATTCTGTCTCTGTCCATGGTGCTGAACAGACTTCGTTTACGGTATCGTAGGTTTCATAGCTCTTTTTTTGTTCATTGCTTTTTCTATATAAAGTATATATATGCTTAGTTGTTATTTGTCCATTTATCTTTCTTAAAGTATGAGCTAATATCCTAGCTGCTTTGTACTAAATTGGTTTTATTCCCCTCAGCATTCCAAGGGCAGGTAGTGTGTTTTGGTCTTGTTTGTATACTTCAGCTTCAAAGTAGGATCGTGGCGTTCTGATCAACTCTATTTAGTGATTCACAGTAGAGCCGCCATGTTTTCAGTGTTATTCTCCCCTCGGGGAAATCCTGCCCGGTTTTGGTATGAGGTAAACACATCCCCGATCTGCTGCCAGGAAAGATCTCAGCCAAAGAAAAGTTGGCTGACTTGCAGGTAGTGTGGAAAGAACACAGTATGTAACCCACACTTCTGATCCCTGGCGCGATGGAACATTGGACCAAAAACAAAATTTTTATTTCAATAGTGTTATGTCATTATAAATGTAATTGTGAGAGAGGGGAGATAGATGTAAAGAGAGCTACGAGAGAGAAAGAGAGAAGAAGAAGACAAAAAGACAAATGAGACAGAGTGACCCAGTAACTTGAGATTCGCCCGCTGTTCTGCGCTGACTCTGTTGTGACAGCCAGGTTCGTTTTTGTGTGTGTGTGTGCGTGGGTGTGTATGTGTGCCGGTACACCAGTCCCCATTATTCACTGTCTATCAGCTGCTGGGAGCCAGTCGGAGGATGACTACAGCGGTTTCTGTCTGGTGTATTGTAAAGCCTCTGACTTTTCTGCTTCATTAGAGTGAACACAGCGGTTAGTGACAGCAGAGACAAGGGGGAGGCATTGTGGCAAGTCATGCAGCAAAGGTCATGGAATGAATTTGAACTTACTATCACAAAGACATTTGGCTTAAAGGACTTAACCTACAAGACATATTGCCTGTTGTCCGCTTCACACAACAGAGTCATACTCTTGTATCAGCTCCTTTTTTAAAGTAGTTTAGTGCAGTGCCCGTTCTAAACCTGCCTGATTAGAATGGTCCTGTGTGACTGCTCTCGTGCTACTTTACAATTATCCCTTGTCATTAGTGATTCTACCTCAAACTGTCAACATTTTTATTGTTTATGCGCTGGGCGTTGTGTGCAGCGCTTTTTACAGTTTATGATGCAGAGTGAAGTAAGACAACTTTGTGTTCATCCCACCTGGTTTATCTGCAGTGAAGATTGGATTGTCAAAGTCTTTCCTAAATTTGTTTACTTTATTACTGTTTACGTGTGTAGTGACAATCTGTGACAATCCTAACTTCACCACTTTTCAAAATAAATGCAAACCAACATGGTGCTTTTACTTTGAAGACATTGACATACAGCATGTGATTCTATGAATGTTGTTCAATGAATCAAATATGGCCTATCAGTTTTATCTGTTGTAATTTTGACCCTCGGTTTGACCCAATTGGTCAAACATGCTGTAGTTTATTCGAGGACGTAGAAGAAGACATGTTCAACTCACACACGCTGACTGCTACAGAGCGCTGGTGGCTTGTATATTCAATACTAATTATACTTTATAAATACTGAATACTGTGTGTCCAAATTGCACCACACCTGGCACTGCACTTTCTCTGACAATTTACGATTCACATGTCAAATGTGAAGCCGATAGGACGAAGGGTTCAAGAGACATCTGTTCCACACAGAGACAGACGCAGACGGTGGGTGGAGTTAGTCGGTGGATTACTGGTCCGGTCTGGCCAATGTTAGATTCTCTTGTGTTAGATTCTCTTCCAAAAAACACATTCAGTTGTGTTGCTTATGTTCAGTTTGTAACCAATTAGCAGCTGTTGCTAACCTCAAAATAGAATGTTTATCAACGTTCCTTTTTCCTAAAGGGCCTTTGTGATCAGTTCAGTTTAATGGGGCCCTTGAGAAGGGAGGGGAGAGGAAATGAGAGAAGAGACCGGCAGGAATGGGAAGAAAGGGAGCAGAATAAAACGTGGAAGGAAAGAGGTCTGGAAAGATGAGGGGGAGACAGGAGCCAAAGAGAAGGGATGATTAAAGAGAAGGTTAAAGAAGAGGGAAGGAAAGGTTGAGACGCTGAGGGGAGGAGAACATTACGAGGACGCAGAGGAGAAGGGAAAAAAAAGAAGCACAGGTGGAAACAAAAGGTGAATATAATGAATGGTCTGAAATGGTAAAGCACAATTGCTGGGAGTAAAGAAAGGCACAGGGATATACTGTAGGGACGAGGTATGGATGGGGTTGGGATAATTGCCTTTCACTTGGATAATCTCTCCATTTAGAGTAATCAAAGCAGAATTTTACTTGTCTCTGCCCTTTGCTTCAGCCAAATTGCTGCTCGGAAATCAACAAAAGTGCCTTGTACATCAAGAAGTGAAGGACAGGCAGGAAGGTATGGACAAGAGGAGGGGGGGGGGGTCCGTTCACTGATTTCTGTGAACTCGTATATGACTTAGGCATGCACACGGGGGGCACACTACCATAGGCTTTTTTATAGTTATTTAAGAGCTTCAGAGAATGCATAGGAATAAAACAACAAAGTACAAAACAAGTCAACTCAAAAATATGAAAGATGACTTTAGATGATAAAGTACTAAAAGCAAATAAGATCCTTTAAACCCAGTTAAAATCTACCATTCCTGTAAAAAAAAAAGCTTTTCTATAAAGATGTTTTTAGCGATTATTTAAAAACTGGTAATGTGTTGGCACTAATTTCCTCAGCCACCGAGTTCCAGAGCCTCTGGGCCCTGATAGCAAAAGTCTGGTACCGGTCTCCACCTTAAACCTACAACAGCGTCAGTCCTGAAATATAACCGGTGATCCCACCGTGCTGACCTATAAAAGTTATTAAAAGATTCTTAAAATAATTCAGAAATTTAACTGGCAGCCAATAAAGGGGAGATATGGGCCCTATGCTTGGCTTTAAAATGTGAACGGCAGCGTTTTCCACTAGCTGAGGCCTTGAATTGCCTGGGGGGGGGGGGGGGGGGGGGGGGTGTAAACAGTGCATTGCAGTCGTCCAGACGTGAGAAGACAAGGACAGGAATCAGAAAATGATCAGAATCTGTCAATATAAGCAAACTATCATCCCAATGGAGTGAATTCAACAGAATCAATACAGTGTACGACAACAGGTGCTGCTTTTAAAAAAGTTTTTCCAATGGATGAATATTCAAGCGATCTCGGCAAACGTGTGGAACAGCCCAAAATCGGTATCCATTATTAGTTAAGTTTAGCATTGAATCCTCAAGGGCGTCCACCTCACTCAAAATCTCAAAACCTCGGGTTCTGAATAGCCTGTTGTTTGAATACTGCAGCAGTCGGTCCCCATTATGTCCATTGAAGGGGCTTCGATTCACAGTCAATTAAGTTGGGATATTTTCAAAAAGACAGAAAAAAAAACGTATTTCCAAAACGTAAAAGGAAAGATTCTTGCCTTTATTTGCAAGATGATTGCGAAAGGAGTGAAGGTTGTTACATATGTGAGCGCTGTGCACTGTGTCAACCCTTCTTGTGTGTGTGTGTGTGTGTGTGTGTGTGTCTGCATATATACAAGACATACAGCCAGATCAACCTCCTGCCTCTGGTGTCATAACATTTGATGCTGCCGTGAGGAATTAGCCCTGTTAGCATATGTTTCTATAAAGCCTGTCAGCGTGAAATAGGGTTCAAAACAGCCTTGGGAGACAGGAGACATGTACACAAAGAGGCTGTGTGTCTTAAATCGTGTGCCTGTGTCAAAAAGAGGCTAAGCGGCGGAGGATGAGAGATGGCAACATTTAGAGAAAGTTTTTTTTCCCCTCCCTTGCCAAGTTCTTAGAAAGTGCGAGAAGTGTTTTTAAAGTAGTCGTGTGTGTGTGAGTGTTGATTTTTTGCTTATATTATTTGTGCACAAGCCCATATGCCACATCCCAGACAACATGACCATCTTTCCCTCTTTCGTTCTCCGTCTACTTTCATCTCCCCCCCCCCCCTTTTTTCCACTATACGACAGAAACAGGTTCTTCATGACCCTTTGATGCAGGATTAGCGGATTAAAGAGCAGGGGAGCTGTGCTAATCTGCCACGTTAATCTGTTAACAAGTGTTTCGGCTGCGACATACAACTGTGCCGCCGATGACATACAAAGTCTAACGCAGGGGTAACGTGTGCCACTTTCACCGACCCACATTTCTCCTAACGTCTGTCACTTCTCACGGAGCCCGCTTTGCATGTTTCAGGAGGTTTTCTTTTCTGAGGTTGAGCTGCTAGACGTGCAGCTGAAGTGAAGCTGTGATCTGAGCAACGGCTACTGAAACAACTTTGACACACAGAGTGAATGTTGTTCTTTTTTACATAATTTGACGGCTCTAGTACAAACACGTGGGTCAAAGAGAACATGAGCACATGTAACAAAGGATGTGCAATTTCCCGAATTTCAATCAATGAGAAATATTTCACCGAGACCTTTACAGAACCGGAATTATCAGTCTAACTTGGTTTAATGATTGATTATTCAACCATAACAAATGCTACTGGGTTAATTGATTATTAATTGAATAGCTGCGGGTACGTAAATACATTAAAGAGCAGCTGTCATGTTTTTTTTGTTGGTGTGTTTTTTTTAGAAGAGAGAAGAATTAAATTCAAAATCTGTTTCGTATTCCACTGAATAGACAGAAGCCATTTCGATTTAAGCCTTCATGTACGTAATGTAGATACTGGCTGGCAACGTTTCAGGAACCTGTGAGACGAGTGATTGAGACCAACGCCTTGAATTATTGAAATGTTTAACGAAATCCATAAACTGTAGAAATATGACTGGGCCTGTCCGACTGCAGCACTGAGAGGCACAGCTTTGCTCTGATTTAGTGTCAAAGCCCTTTAAGCAGAGGGCTTCACACAGGAGGCCTTTTCTAGACTGCTGGAAATAATGTACGGTATCTTTTTATGCCTTGATGTAAAGGATGTGGTTCACTGGAAATACTTTATATAATCAATTTGATAGAGTACAGGGAACACTGTACAGGACTTGTGTATCTGGTTTGGTGCATACAAGATATTAAAAAATATATGTGTATATATATATATATATACAGTATTTTTTATACCTTATGATATTTAAGTCCTATTTTGCTAATTGCTTTTTAAGGTAAGCTTCAGGAAATGAGTTGCCTGGAAACCAAACTAATCAGCTTGTGTTTATTTGCTCTTGAAGATGGGCCTGCCCACATTTCCAAAGCCATAAATCTAAAGCAGGTTTAATATGATGACACCACTGAAGCAGTTTCATCAGCAGTCAGAATTCGTCTGTAGCTAACGTAGCTAACGTTGAAGGGTCTGTTGACTTCTGTTGAGGGGTCTGTTGCAACTGTATTAAAACAACTGAATGTCAGTGTTTAACCATCACAGCTCTTCTCAGCACGTTGTACGTTGCATTGTGCCAAGTTATCATTTTCTTTATTCTGATTTGCTTTGGGCTAGCATGGTGGTGCGGTTTCCTCCCGCAGTCCAAAGGCAGTCCAGTTTGGGTTAGGTTCATTGGAGACTGTACACTTCCTGTAGATGTGAATGTGAGAGTGAATGGTTGTGTGTCTCTGTATGTCAGCCCTGTGATATGCTGCCCACCTGTCCAGGGTGAACCCCGCCTTTTGTCCATTGTCAGCTGGGATTGGCTCCAACTCCCCTGCGTCTTTCAAAGGAAAAGCAGTATAGATAATGGAGGGAGAAGCAGTCTCTCCATCGTTACCATTGATAACCTTTAACATGGAAAATCAACTGAGAGTTTTTAAAACCATTTTCAAAGGAAATTGGTCAAATGGGTCTGGTGATGCCAGGCTGTGAAAACAAGAGGCAGGAAAGAAAAAACAAGTAGTAGCAGTAGCTGTATATTTTTAATTTGAAGTTGTCTGCACTTTATATGCCATGTTGCGGACCCCATGAAGACCAGAGGCACACCCATGTGCTTCTAATGGGGATCCAATAAAATAAGTAAAATCAAATATCATGACTTTTAATCAGCAGTATGGGAACATCACTTCAACCCTGAGGCTTATGATTCTCCTGACACCCTGACTGTAGCTCGTCGACCTTATAAACCTATGCTTTACATGAGAGTTTACTGTGTGTTTGCATGAGAGAAAGACAGAGAGAAACAGAAACAGATGAAGAAGCAAACAGTCCAGTCATCAGATTTGAGGCAGCTGCAGTGGCTTCTCTGTGCAGCATCACTATAAAGCGAACCTCTGTGACGGGAGTCGGCCACACAGTCATTAAACCTTTTAACAGGACCCTGGTCAGTGACTGGAGGACGCTTGCTGAGTGGCAACATTTCCTAATTACCATTCGGAGTTAGTACCCATGTTGTTTTACACTCCGCCATAACTCAGGCATGTGCTGACTGGGGTAAATCAGACTGTATATACAGTACGCAAGCAATATGGTGTGCTTTATGGTGATAGTTGTGTGGAATGATTTAGGTACATTAAGTAGTGAGTGTGTATTTAACACTGTGGAGGCTTGTTGTGGATGTGTCAGTTTTTCCAGGCTTTGGTTTATAGGCATAAACACACTGTGTATTACAGCCTTGGGTTTATTTTGCGCGGCAACCTCTAAAACACACACACACACACACACATACACACACACAAACACACACAAACACGCGTACTATTGACCATGACATCCACAGCATTTCCAGGAACATGTCTTTCCAGTGCTTGTTAGGCAGATGTCCGCCTGTCAGAGGTGATAATGCTCTGAGTGTCTCATCGTGCCTGTTGACTACAAAAGGGATGGAGCAACAACAGTGGTTCCCATCAGGCTGTGGTGACAGACGGGTGATTTCATTCAGCATTCCTCTCCTCTCATGGACTACACTGGCTAAACAGCCAACTGTGATTAACCTACACAGTGGATGATGGGTGATCAGTAGATTTTTGCACATTAAATGTCGAATAAAGTGTTTTTTGTCAGGTGATTTCCTAATAAATAGTGCAGTAAGTAAAATATATACAAAATTGAGTAATTCCAATATTTCTCTATGGCTTGATATTTTTTATTCTAACATTTCAGTCAACTCAAACCTCGATTATAATAATGTCTCCACACTTGAAAAGTTACGTGACAGATTAACAACTAACTCGGATCAATGGTTTGTTTATAGGTATTTAGGCTGGTTCCTCTCCAGTGCAGCGACTTCACAGCCATTTAAAAAGAACCACACACCCTCAGTGAATCTTTTCACGGTTCAATTTTGCGATGAAAAAAAAAACAACACGTTCTTGAACTCGTCTGCCTCAGATTTCCTGTGGAGTCAAGGACTTGAATGCTCTGTGTGGTTTGTGCACATTAATGCTTCCTGGAGGAGTGTGGAAGCTTTTAAACAGGATATTGGACCTCACAAGTCTCTGCTCGGCACTGCTGCTCACTGCACTTCAACGTTGGACGACAACAAAAACCCTGCACTTTCTTATTTGCTGTTAGAATTGCGTATTCATAAACAAAATGGTGATGGAATATACAACACGTCACTTCAACTTCTGTAAACAGGAGATGATTGGTAACAATCTCTCACATCCTGCAGAATAAAAGGGGAGCATGTGCCTGTTTGCTAACAGCGGTGCCAGGAAATAGTCTGTGATAGTTGTTGATGTCCAGAGCTCTCAGGGAACCGCAGAGGGTTGCGTCGTGTGTTTTATTAATTAAGTCTATTAATGTAATCCTTACATATTTCATGGAATAGTATCTACATCATATTACCTGGTGTCAATTGCTCTCAGGTGTCCCCCCCAGCGTGTCAGTGTCTTTATGAGAAGTGAATGTGCACATCAGGTGGAAGCAGAGATCAGTGAAATGTTCCATTGTGTTATTGCGGAGTGTTTCTTTCTCGGTTTTATGCACAAGGCAGTATCCTAAAACTTAAATCCTGTATGTGTGTGTGTGTGTGTGTGTGTGTGTGTGTGTGTGTGTGTGTGTGTGTGTGTGTGTGTGTGTGTTTGTGTGTGTGTGTCTGTTGTGTGTGTGTAAATAGAGACATACAGTAGTTGGCTAGTTGAGGCGTGGGAGGTTGTTATTATTTACTCGCTGCTATCACTTCATCTCCAGTTGTGTTTTATTGCCCTGCTCCGCAACACCACTCATTTATAACTCTACCTTTCATAAGAATGGCAGCGAGAGCCATTTATGTGAGTAATTATACCCGCTTACAGTTGCATCCTTGTTTTACCTCTCGCTGATGGATGAGATGTTGCACTACCTCTGAAATGGGGGTGTGCTCCGCCGCTGTTTGTGCGCCAATGTAAGTGAATGTAGGAATGTGTGTGTATGTGTGTGTGTGTGTGGGGGGGGGGGGGGTGTAATTTCTGTCTGATTATGACAGAAAAAAAAACTAACTTGCGCACTGACACAAATACACACAACTGTCCGGGCAACTCCAAAGTCACAACCCAAATGTACTGGATTTAATGAGGAGCGGGGAGGGGATGTTCTAAATGTTGTGTTTAATTTGATTTAGCATTTTCATGAGCCCGTGCCTCATCCTCAAATCACGTTAAGATGTTTAGAGTCGCGGCGGATCATCCACTGCTTACGCTCAGTCGTTCAGCCATCGCCGTTAATGAATGCAGCCGATTTCCATAAAATATTCTTAAAGAAGTCCGTTATTATTACCATAACGTTTCATCTCCCACAATAGCTAAACTTCAATCAGTTTTGCATTTGAAATGCATTAAATGTCTCCATAAACTCCTCTAATCTCTACCTGAGTCATTTTTCTTCTTTAACTAATATTAAGGACATTAATTACACTGTTCTTTGGTTTTTGTTTTTCTCCACCTCTCTTTTGCCGCTTATTTCTGATTGGAAATTTCTATCTCATCCTGTGTTTCAAAAACAAGTGTGTAATTATGTTGTTTATCAGAGCGTATAGTTGTATTCCTCTTATGATGTTTAGGGTTAATTATTCCAAAGGCCTCCGATGCACATGCTCACATGAAAACTGAAAATCCCCCTTATTAATTTTGCACTCCAACAAACCTGCCTCGCTGGGCTGAGCGCTCCAATAGAAACGAGTGTGTGCGGCTGCTGTTGGGTTTGTGTGATGCCTTCATTTAAACAGCAGGAGTCTCACTATCACTTTGTAATTGTTTAGACTGCAAATGGTGACAGGTGTTTCCCCAGGGGGCCACCGGAGGATATTTTTCCATAGCTGAAACTAATCTGGCGGTTGTTATAAAGGCTCATTGTGCGTCTATGTTTTTCTTGTCTTTTTGTGCTGCTGTACGCAGCCAGCTCCAAGCACTTTATACAGTCTGTGGCTTGCACTGTCGGTGAAAAGAATAATCGAAACTTCAGCGAAGGAAACCAAGCATTTCTTCAAACTAAACAAGAAAATGCAGGTTCCATCCTCCCTTTGTGTTAAATCTAAGATCCTGAAGATAAACATCAGCCCTGGAATCTCTTTAATCCATCTTGTCTGTGTGTGTGTGAGGTAATAAGAGCAGTAGGTTCTCTAAGGTACAACAACCTCCACCTTATGAAAACAACACCAGACACATCCTTTGTCTGGGCAAGTTGTTTACTTGCCTGAAAAAATGTATTGGTTGCTTCCCCCTCTGACCACCAGGTGTCACTCTTGTGCTGTATTTGTTCAAACCTGGGGGGAAAAAACCAGCTGCTGAATAGAAGCTGTATAATTCCAACAAGTCACTTACTGCGTGGTGAATAAAAGCTCCCTTATTTATAGGAGGAGGGCTTTATGGATTCCTGAAATGATGTAATGGGCTGTGATTGAGGAATTCAGGGTTTAGGGTCCTGGAAAGTCGTCAGCACATAAATCCAACTGATGAAGGTTTTCACATAACAAGGCCGGCATTGAATTAATCACAACTCACCAGCATGTAGCCGGTTTTTCATTTTTTTAATTCCGCTTAATTTAATTCCGTGGATTTCTCTCAAATATTGAATGATTATTCATATCTTTGCGGAGCTGTACATCCACCTATGACCTTTCAGCCTCTGTTTTGTCTGATTTGGCCTCGACAAGTCTACCTATGCCCGTGTGAGATGAATAAATACTCTCATATTTACACTAGGATGACACTTATCACTCATCTTCAACTTATATTCCACCTAACAAGCCCGTACAAAACTCAATATCACACATTAGGATGAGGAAACCCATGGTTTTTCCACATGTTCTATACTTGTTCTTAACCTGCTTTGATTTTTTTTTTTTTTCTAAATCAGCCTCAGTTGTTTGCCATGCTCAGTGAGTCTGTGTTCTCCTCCTATTCCCAGATGACCAGGAATCAAAGGCTGATGATGGAAACACTGATGACAAAGCCCCTCAAGAGCAGCCGGCTGAAGAGGTAAAAGCAGAGAGCAGTGCACACGATAGACTATTGCACGGATCAGTAATGACGTCTTTATGAAGATAGACTGGAGCCAGGTGTACATTTGGTTTGAAGGGGCCTGGATGTTGTTTATATCTTGTTATGATTGCGGATTTATACCAGCAGTAAATAGCCTGAGCCTTGATAAAAAAAAGTATTATCAAGGAGGTTATGTTTTCATCTGCATTTGTTTGTTTGCAAAAACACAACCGGACAGAAACTTTGCTGATGGATGCGATGAAGGTCAGGGAAGGATCCATTAAATCGTGGTGGACATCTGGATCAGGGGGCAGATCCAGGTGTTCTTTTTAGAGATGGGATACAGAGGGCACTTTTCCACATTGTCACATCCTTCTCTTAAAATGATTAATGGGTCTTGATAAAAAACATCAGGCACATTTAGGGGACTAATATTTAAAAGTTTGGAATTGGGAATAAATAATACTAACATCACCCATTAATGTTTAAGCAGAAAATTATATAATTGTTATTTGATGAAATCAATTAATACTCATTGGTTAATAGACCATGGGACACATGTCTTTCTTATTCCTCCACTACTTGTTGTGCCTTGATTGACATTCCATTAGCAGGCTTTCAGGGAGAAACACTTGATTTGTAAGAGCTCATGACTCTAGTGCTGTCACTCCTCCAGGAGAGTGTGGGTCACAGGAATAATTATTGTCACGCAATCTAATTATACCATTTGCATACCTGTGTTGATAGCTATAAATTGTTTCCATGGTATTATTTCATTACAGAAACCTGCAGATGATGATTCAATAGCTGCAGAGGAGAATAGCGAAAAGTCAGAAGAGCAGAAACCTCCAGACGAAGATTCAGAAGCTGCAGAGGAGAACAGCGAAAAGTCAGAAGAGCAGGAGGAAGCTGCTGCTGAGATCACCAAAGAAGAAGAAGAAGAAGAAGAAGAGGATGCTTCTGCCAGCAAAGCAGATCAGGAGGAAAACCAGGAGACAAACGGTGAAAGAGAGGGGGATGAAGAGAAGAAGGGAGATGTAGAGCCAAGTGAAAAAGAGGAGGAAGCAACAGCAGAACCTGAAGAGAAAGAGGACGAGGTAAAAGAAAAAGCGGCAGAGGAGGTCGAGAGCAAGGAGGAGGTCGAGAGCAAGGAGGAGGTTGATAGCAAGGAGGAGGTCGAGAGCAAGGAGGAGGTCGAGAACAAGGAGGAGGTCGAGAGCAAGGAGGAGGTCGAGAGCAAGGAGGAGGTCGAGAGCAAGGAGGAGGTCGAGAGCAAGGAGGAGGTCGAGAACAAGGAGGAGGTTGAGAGCAAGGAGGAGGTTGAGAACAAGGAGGAGGTTAAGGCTGAGGAGCAGAGGTCCAGCGGTAGCAACAGTGATAAGAGCCAGGACAGTGCAGAGAAAGAGGATGGAAGTCATGCATCTTCTGAGGGTGAAAAGGACGAGCAGGGCAAACACGCAGAAGAGGAGAAGCAAGATAAAGTCAGCGAAGAGGGGGAGAAAAACAGTGAGGACGAGAATAATGATGTAGACGTAGAGGAGGAACAGAAGGCGACGAAGAACGACAGCGACCCAGAGAAGACTCAGTCAGATAACGAGACAAAAGATGGCGATAACGACCAAAGCAGCAGTGGCAACAGTAACCAGGAGGAAGATGTGAGCGAGACAAAAGAGGAGGCCACCAAAGGGTCAGGGAAAGAGGAGAGGAAGGAGAACGGAGAGGTCGGGGGGGCAGAAGATGACGAGCTGGAGAGCGAATTGGAGCTGGACACAGAGGACACAAATTCAGCCGGACCCAAGGATACGGCAGCAAACGGAGAGACAGGAGAGGGTGATGAAAAGAAGGAAGAGGAGGAAAGAGAAGGAGGAGGATTAGAAAAGAAGGAGAAAAAGTGAAAGTTGATTGGGTTGAGCGGTGCTGAAGATGCGAAGCAATGTTTTACAGTGTGTAAAAAAGAAAATGCACGGAAGGCAAAGAACGACATGACTGCAGATATATTTACTAGATGGCCCTTGTAGAAGTCGCCCTGAAAAGAGAATGATTTGACATCACAGAGCAATATAATCCTTCAAATGCTGACAGTGAAATATAGTTTAAGAAAATTCAGGTAAACGGTTTTACTCATAACTAACTATTCATTTATCCATGTCTGAAAGAGATAAACAACAAATACAAACTCTAATAATATACTTTTATTTTCCATTTACAAGTGCTGCGAACTTCTGAGCTGCTTTACACTGTGAGCACGGTAGTGAGGGATGCATGGAAATTTAAATATACATATTATCATTACATTTTTAAATCCAATAATATAAGTTTACTCACAGGTATAATTCTGTTAGCTGCTTGTTTCAATATGTTATTTTTTTGTATGTATGGTGTTTTTGTCCCAGTGCACCGGAGCTTTTTAAATAAGTACAACGAGCTGTATGTGATTCTGCATGTGTCTGAATGTAAAGCTTTATAGGTTATGTGATAAGGAGTGTAGCTGGGAAGTCTAATTTATAAAGCTGTTCCATTTTGTTCCACTTTATTTGTATTTATTTTCTTCTACCAAATAAATAAATAAGGAAATTAAAACCACGTTGCTTTATTTATTCGTGCCTCTCAATCCTCTCAGGTCTGCTTGATGAGTCATCATAAAAACAACACTGTATGTATTAAAAAATGTGAAGAAAACTCAAGAGTAATGGTCAAGTTGTACTTTATTATAGTATAAAGGTATTTATGTTTACTACGGTGACGGCAGGGTTATCTTTACTCGTTATTTTTAGGGACAGCTTCACTCACTGTAACCATTTGCTCTTACTTTTGAATTTAAAGTAGATTCAGAAGAGTCATTACTCTCCATATTGATTCTGGAGAAAGTATCTGCATCTGTTGCTTTGAATGAAAAGGAAATAGCAGCAGAGGAGTAGAATAGTAGGGTCAGATAACTCTTTTAATTCACCTAAACACTGTAAACCTAACACAACCTAAAAACAAGGACGGCAGATGTCTGCTTCCAGCACTGAACACACGGAATCTATTCCATTTCTGCAGTTTCTACACAAACCTAGTTGTTGTTTGTTTTTTGTTTTTTTATCAGACAGATCGGTGCCTCCACTCTTAAACCCTTGGATTCAGGTCATAAAGACTTAATAAGTGTCATAAGAGTTTTGACATAATTTATTGAAAAGGGGTTAGTCTCTTTAAGGACCTGATCGGCCTTGGCTTCATTAATTCACTATTTAAAGCCCTAAATGGCAACTCGACATATCTGGTCTTCGGTACTAAAGCTTAAAGTCCTGTGTGCAGACAAGAATCTCAACGTACCTTTTCTTTAGCCTCGTCCTGATCCACCTCAGGTATGTACACATATGTATTATATCATGTTGCTCTCGACATGACATGATATTACAGAGCTGAGTAACCCTTGTGCAATACGGAGACTTTCATTAAGGAACGTTGACAGTGTTCACCCACTGCGGTCGCAGGAGTTTGCAGTGTTCAATAATAACGTGATTCATTGTGTGTCCGACTGATCCTGACTGCTAAAGGTTAGCACCGGTTAGACATAGAAACTGTTTCGTTAAGTTGAATGCTCATCACACATGGTCAGTGTAAAACCTTTATGTTTTTTTATTATCATACTTTATAGATAATTATACTGCCAACTTCATTAAAAAAAAAAAAAAAGGATATATTTTTTGTAGTTTATTCTAATATTTCCTTATGTTTTTAACCTTTTTTTTCCATGTAACACACACACAAACACACACACACACGCACACACAGAGTGAGGGGCCGGCAGCGGAGGATGTAAGACAGAATTAATGGCAACTCCAGAAATAGCACCTTAAGGATCACCACCCCGACCAGTCAGGCTTTATGACTCACTCACAGACACACAAACACACACACACACCAGCCCCCACCTCCCCTGTGTGATGCTTGCTTGTTGCTCTCTCCTCCTTCCTCACCCTCTCTCATCCGTGCACTCCCTCTCCCCTTGGATGGTGACTCACAAACTCACATGAATCCCATTTTGAGCAGCTGCAGGGATGAGAGGGCGGCGAGGGCCATCGCGCTCACTAAAATAGATCAGAGATCACACCACAGTTTCCGTTCTGTCCGAGGCTGCTTGTGGCTAATTTACACAACCGACTGTTTCGTGTGTGTCTCTTTTAAATGATCATTGATTGAAAAAATAGGTTGCATCATTCATTATTGTGAAGGTACCTGTAAATCTACCCAGTGTATTTACATTAGACTAAAATTCCTGTGAAAATATGTCTCAAAATATCATTAAAGCTTAAGTTTTAGTCTTTTGTTCGGATTAACCAATTGTTTGTATGAATGGAAAGACTGAGAGAAATAACAGAATGAAGCTGTCACCCTCACTATAATGCAGTACTGGTGATAATGCTCATTATATCATGGAAACCTCCCTTTGATCGTTTGGTGATAATGTTTTGATATGAGGATACAGAGAATATTCACACGTTTTAAACTACAGATATTTCAGGTTTATTGTGTTTCTTTAAAAATAGACATACTCTCTGTAGACACCGATATACAGACGGGTGACTGTGGGGACTGTAGAGGAAGAATCTCAATTAAGTGGAGTGGAGGAAGATAATGATGGCAGATATATAAGTGTAAGTATACATAAGTAGTATGACTATATTATTCACATGTGGAATGTTTCAAAGTGCCATCTTGATTTTTCTATCAAGATGGCAGGAGGATAAGATCTTTGCTTTGACAGAGGGTTTATTATCAGGGCACAGATGGCAGGAGCTTCAGTTAAAAGGCTCAACTGGCCAGTGCTTCTATATGACAGTGACTAAGTGACATCTGTGTTTGGATCCACGGGAGAGACGTCAGTGACGAGGGTCAGAACTCGTGATCGACGGCTCACATTTGATGCTCCTGAGTTGCTGTGATGCATGAAAAAATAACCTCGTCTTATAGTGTCACTGCAGGACCGTGGTCAGGGAGAACCGCTCTGTCGGCGATCATATAGAGAGCGGTGTTATCAAACTCCTCGTTGAAAAGATGAAAGCCCCGTTGTGGGTGTAGAGGTGCAAATAAACCATACACACTGATCTACAGAGATGTGTGTGTGTGGGGGGGGGGGTAATGGTAGGATGAATCACCCTTCACCATGTTGTCGACAAGTGGGCGAGCGACAGCGGAGCAGGCATGAACGCTTCACTCCTGCGTTGAGGGGATCTGGTGGCTCTGTTATAGTGTGGGATGTGTGTGTGTGTGTGTGGGGGGGGGGGGGTTTGAAGGATTTTCTTTTGAGAGGTGGTCTTTTCTGCTACGAGGAAAAATGTCCATACTGGCAGGAGTGGACTCTTCCAGTATGAAAATGCCTCCAGTCCAAAGGGTGCAAGGGTATCGCTGAATGTTTAGATTCAAACTTTTGAAACACACAACTATGGAGATTTTGCACTGATATGTTTGTCAGCCCTCATTGAACCACAGTGGTAATCCCACCATTAGAGTTCGGAGACTCGTAGGATCAATGCAGAGGCCCATTGAATCTGCTCCGCTGGCTCAACACCTCATCAACATACATTATGTCGGTATTTTGCTTTGTCACCCGTCTGTGTATTTGTTCTTTATCCGATCCAACCTTCAGTAAGTACAGTCCACTTGTTTTATTCACTGGGAGAATCCACTGTTACAGCAACAGACAGTAGAAGATAGAATCAGAGGAAATAAGATCAAAAGCATCTTTTTTTTCACATAACAGAAAAAGAATCTCCCAGATTCTGGGCTGGAATGAACAATTAAACTCCGGTCTATTAAAGCAACACCATGGAACTTTTACTGAGCTACAGCGCCCTCTGCAGCCACAAGTGGTGATCATTCTGTTGGGTTGCGTGTCTGAATGATTATGTGGTTTTAATGTAAAACCAAAGACAACAAAAACCAAACTGATTACTTCAAAAGTTTCTTCACGGATATCAATAATCAACGTTGTTTTTAAAGATATTTTTAAGTCTTTTTAACTGATCTACAGTTGGACATTACTCTTGAACTTGCTGGGCACTGATTTTATCATTATAAGCAAAGACTAAAAGTAACAAAGAGCAAGAACAGATGTTCAGGGTGAGGAGTTGGAATGAAACTGGTAACATTTCCCTTGTTCCAAGTCAGTGAACCATCGTTTAAAGTTTCATAGTGTTGCTTTAAAGAATACAAAATCAAATTCACAGCATGTAGCAATACATCAGCACATTTATTATCCACTTACTCAACACTGGCCCAACTGGAGTGTTTGGTTACAGCAGCTTTGTTTTTCTTCCTGTATTGTACTACTTGACAGTTGGTTCCTTTGTAACATCTCCTTTGTTAGTATGTTGTTCTTCAGAGCTATAGCTACAATTGTTTGTTTTGAATGTGCCGAATATGTTTAAGCATTGAAATGAAAATTCCAGAATTTCTCAAAGCAAAAGAAGAAAGGCAGTAAAGACGGGAGCGGAGGCTGTGAGAAGTCAAGTTACATGAACAGCACGGTATTTCAGACAATGAGCATCCACCGTTCTTGCCGCATGAATTCGAAGGAGCTGCTGCATTGATACACATTGGGAGGCATGTAGCTTGATGGCACTTGGACAGTATCTACCACTGTAACAAATGAAGGGTTAGAGTTTGAATCCAAGTCCAGTGTGTTGTAATTCATGTAAAAATAAAAAAAACAAAAGTAAATAATAATAATAATTTAAAGTGGCGTGGTCCCAAAAATTCAAAAAACACATATTTATGAAACATAAAGAGAGAAAGTTTTAAAAAGCACCGACACGTGACTGTTTACAGCTTGTTGTGTCGTAAGTTACGGTTACAGCGTGTGAGTTGGAGCTCGCGCCAAGCTTCTCACAGGAGAGCTGAGCGCGCTCCCCTCACCCCCCCCGTTATGTAACATATCTGTCATGTTGTCTCTCCTCACGCACCCTCGGCACCATCTCCATCTTTGACCGGCTCAGGAGGGAGAGGGACAGAGAGTGAACGGGTTTGCCATAGACAACATGATGAACGCCTTGTTTATCTCACCCGGAAAGTATAAGCTGTGTGATTTAGTGGCAGACTGCGCTGCTCTGCATGTTCTGTCCGGTTCAATTGTAGCTTTCACCGGCCTGTCTGGTCCGGTCTCATCGATCCTGTCTGAGGATTTACTGGAGAAGACAAAATCAGAGGCCTAACAAGACAGATGAAAATGTCAGTTCGGGATCTATACCCGCAAGGTTTGTTCTCATCAGCTTGTGCCTAATTTGTTCTGACTACTTGCAGAAGTATGTGTTCTGTTATGTACTCATCAGTTATAGTACACGTATTCATGTTGTGTGCCCGCGATGGACAGGTCTGGCTCACAGTTCAGGGATAAATACACCGAGAATGCACACAAGAGTATAGCTCCCACAATAACACACTGTCTCTGTTTTTAGTCACCAGGCAGAAATAATGGTTGTTGAGCCTGGTGCGTCTTTTGATCATTTCAGTGAACAGGGCCCAATCAGCAATGACTTCAAACAACACTGCATCTGCTGCTCTGCACCCTCCAGCACTAACACCATCCTTTTCTGTTTTTTCATAATGTGAATCCTCTCGGCAGGAAAATGCTCCGTGGAAACTGCGATTATGTTGTTCAGCAGCCGTGTTTTATTGATTGGTGTCTGAGGTTTGATTTCTGGGCATGGCTCGAGAGCGGCATATGCTTTGTTAGAAAAACTATGAATTTTAAGCAATCGATATTCCTTTTGAACGTCTCTATATTAACTCCGCAGCGACTGCATGTAACCGTAAAATCAAACTTCAATGTCAAACACGGCAAATAAGGACAAGGAACCGATATAATAAGTAACAGGTAAGTTGACCTTTCAAAGGAGAAAATATACATCTAGATCAACACACACACAGGTGTGTATTCGCACTCGCACACACTCTGCTCTCAAATCACTCCTCACACACTCTTCTCCACCCTCTGGCTTCATGTCGACGACTGTCAGGTGTCCGACTTTGAGTTTGCTGGCTGGATGTTCTGGACTTTGGAAAGCGTGACTGGCACTTTCCCCTCCCCGGGGGTGGGTGCTCTCATTATGGGGGTACCTGCGACAAGAGCAGATCGGCATTCAGGCGTGTCCACACACGACCAGTACATTTTAACCGCTAAAAGAGATCTTTGATTTATTCTACTGACAGCTCGGCAAATTGAATCCATTTTGTGTAATAATGAGACAGAACGGGACTAAATCTTACCAACTGTTGCGTGCAGATCTGCCAACCTCTCCTTAAACTTTTGCTGCAGATACAATTCTTCTTTGGAATAGCTTTTGGCAAAGGCTGACAGCAGGAGGCCCACAGCCATGGAGGTGCCGCCCACACAGAACAACACGGCACCCGTCAGCTTGCAGACGTCCAGGGCGCGGTTGAAACTGACAGCATGGCTGTTCGAGAAAAAGACGAGTAGTTTAGGGCTTTATTTGGAAATGTAACATTGTGTTTCTGTACAACTAATATCCGCAAACATGAAGCATGAAAAAACTCTACAATAATGAGACCAACCGTTACTTTTAAAATCTCTACCCTTATATAGAACCCACTAGGCAGGCAATAAATAAAAACACAGCCATTATTACAGTTGTTAGATCTACAGTAAAGCCAAATAAGAACATGATTTTTTAACTTTTATTTGACTGTATTGTTTCTATACCTGTCAACAAAAAGTAGATCATCCTCTCCAAATGCTTCGATCCTGGTTGGAGTGGTGTATCCCACCAAAACAATGATGAAGCCTGACACCAAGATTAGGGAGCCGAACACGAGACAGACCTGGACAGAGGACAAAAAACATCGGGGGCTGTAATAAAAGCAAAGACTTGATAACAGAATGATAATAAAAGCAGCTGAGGCTCGGTTGTGTGTTGTTGTTTTTAAAGTTAACCTTACCTTCCAGAGTAAAGAGCTCCACCTGCTAGGTGATCTCTGAATCTGAAAATCTTCATCGCGTTCCCAAATGGAAGCTGTGCACTCCTCATAAAACTGGGATCATAGAGAAAGAGATGCTCCACTCACATTTCACATAAACAAATTATAACCCACAAGAAATCAATATCTGAAACCCCAAGTTTCACAAAGAAGCAGTAAAGTGATTACGAAAAGAGGACGTGATGACACGAGTGTGTAACAGAGAATGGTTCATATGTGCTGAGGGAAGCCCTATACTTGTATTTATTTTGAGTATATACGCCATGTGCTTGTGTGTGTATGTGTGAGTGGTACCTGGTGTAGGTAGGAGCGGACTCCGTACTGCTGGCAGTTCCCATTGGCTTGAACTTGCTCTCCGTACTCCGACCCACAGATCTCTGGGCAAGAAGTCATCCTTCACCTCTGTGTACCTGCTGGAGGGTACATACACACATGCACACAAACACACACACACACACACATATATACACACACATGCATGAATGCACGGCTGCACGCTTGCTCGGAGGAACCACCCATGCGGTTTGTGGACAAACGCCGCATAAACATGTACACACATGCAAATATTGTACATTTCAACATTCACATTGACAAACACACACACAAGCGCTCATCACCCCTAACACGCAGCGCCAGATAGTTATGTAACATCGAACGGAAGGCAAGGCTGGCTCGGTACATTGAGATTAATGATGCATTCTCCTTGTCTGCCATTATGAAATAAGCCCATGAAATATTACATCGCTCCTCCTCTTGAGATTCAATATTGTGTCTGCTCGATGCAGTGAGTGCTGACATGCACAGAATTAACCCGTTCCATGCAAAAATCATAACATAAGCATAACATGTCTTTTGTATATAGCAGGTTGAAAGCTTTCATAGAAGATGCAAACTAAGGACATGCTGTATCAGTTGTAGCATGCTTTTTGTTTGACAAGTTAAGTATCAGCCTTTCAATAAATATAACAAACAAAAACTATTCTGTCCTGCAGAAGAAACTAATTTCCTTTTAAACGTATTAGTTTTTACTAGAAAAGCTTTAAATTCATGATATTCTGTTAATATAGCTGCATAAACACTGTTATACCTGTAACTAAATTCTCTGTTCGTCTGCTTTCTTCCAAAGTAACCCATGCATCCTTAAACTAAAACGAGAGGACAAGAAAACATTTGCTCTAGGAAATGTTAGCTAACACACAGTTGTTATTCCCTCAGTATTAAATATCTCCGAGGCATTACACAGCTCGGTGCCTCTACACAAACACACATAACTATGTTTCAAGTTTATGGCAGACGACACTAAATCTCAACTGCTGTTTCTGTAGCACCACAGCAGGAATAGACTGGGGACTCGAGAAGTGGGAATAAAACATTGATCCTAGTGTTGGCAATATTTCATTACGCTATTATGTGGGTCTGGCCAGAACCAGACAGGGCATGCATCCCAGTGAAATATATTGCGGTCTCTACAGCAGCAGTGCTGTGCTCTCCTGACACATGTGACAAATGGAAAAGAAACAACTTGTCCCTGAAACAAAACCAGTGGCTTAATTGGCTTTCTGGTTCATCAGGGTCGGTCTATAAATCAAGTAGAATTACTGTAGTGGTTGTTTAATGTTAAATAAAGTAGTGGTGGATACACACCTCTTGTATCAGGCGTGCAACTGGGAGAGCTTTCAGGTAAACTAATTAGGAAACCAGTTACTGAAGTGTATGTACATCAGCAGGAGAGTAAACAGTATAAGTGCTTTGTGGGTAAAGGTGTGCAGTGATAATCTGACATGAAATTGCCATATGGGATGGATATTAAGGGGCTTTAAACTGCCAGATTGAACTGCCATTAATATCATTACACAACTTCTGTGTGGCTAATCTGTGAAAGAAACACAGAACTAGACCCTCAAATAAAGTATGGAGGAGATTTCCAGTGTCTTGCTTATTTTTGCTCAACATTACAAAGTCAAGTCAGGTTTGTTTATTGCCCAAAATCACAAATTGTCCCTGAAAGTAATTCGACATTTGATAAAAGATTGACTTATTTTATTGGACTGATCAAAGGTCAACCAGCACAATACATACCTCGTTTTTTCTGAGTTAAATAAATGGGGAAGGTCATGTTAAAGTCAGCAGGACACAGCCTCTGTGGACACAGCAACCCTCTATCTTAGCTGTCTGATTTCCCCTTATAGATGTTCAGGTTATAAAGATAACAAGAAGAGGATCTGGACAGTGTCTCACTTCATTATATGAGTAAACATGAATTCACACGGCACACTAACGAAAGGCACATATTACATGAGTGGGATGAGCGAGAGGCTGCATTAAGATGAGACACGTTGTTTCCTGGTACGTCATGTTAATCGTATTATCGTTTAATTTGTCCATGCGGAGGACTGTCATGAACATCTGGCTGGGCCCAGATGTTGTCAAATCTCTCTGTAGCCATATCTGCATATGTCCGAGGCCGCATCCCTTTTCTGTTATATCTCATATTTCCATTTATGATTTTACAACTCTTTAAACAAGGTTAAATTGGCTTCTGTTTTAACTTAATTAATAGGACCTTGACTTAAGGAGGGCCAGGACACAAAGATACAATACATTAAACAAGTTAGACCTGATGTGCACATGAGCATGACCGAATACTGAATAAGAAATTTTTTTAAATAAAAGAGTGAGTGCAGGGTGACTAATTTAAAACCACACTATACCAAAACGACCTGTGACATTTGTCAAACACTGATTATAATACTCTTATCCACAAAACAAGACGTAGCTGAAATAACATTGAACCTGCCAAACCAAACAAACTACGTAGGTATCGACCTTGTCTTGACCTAGACAAAAGTGGATGAATAAAACCGTTCTACATGAACACAATAATGGAAATAGACGGGTAAAATGGGATAACACTGCCCATGATACAGAGTGTTCTATCGACCATAGGACTGGGAGCTGTCCTTGGTGCTGAACGCCATTATTACCATAGCAGGAGAACACACAGACGTAACATGTGACGCCAGACTGAGCACAGATCTCGTCTGTTCGTCATCCCAGCCCCCCCAAGAGACGCCGGTAGAAACAGGGAACGTTTTTAATGCATTTAAGCACTTTGACTAAATCAGGTCGACTGATCACCTAAATAATCCAATCTCGGAGAAAAACACACGTCTACAGGTAACAGCATTCGAATTATCAGTAAGTTTCATTTGAGGAGGACATCAACGACCAGAAAACGTATATATAGATGTCATTTATAATAATCGAATTAGGTCAAGGTGAAAACACAAAGTTGACATTTTATTCCACATTATTCTCCACATGGAAGCTACTTTCTGATGTGCGGGCTGATACCGTGCGCACCGATGACGCACGGCTGAAAGAATCTTTGCAGGAAATACGAATCCGCAGATGTGTTATTTAGCGAAGCAACAGTCATATGTAGCTGCTGCGGCGTCAGAAATATGATCAAAAGTCATTAAAATCGTCATTTACCTGACATCAGCAGCGCGGAGAGTGATCACTCGCTCCTGTTCCCTCAGCCGGCTCCCATCACTCTACTCTTTCTCTCTCTCTCTCTCTCTCTCTCTCTCTCTCTCTCTCTCTCTCTCTCTCTCTCTCTCTCTCTCTCTCTCTCTCTCTCTCTGTCTCTCCCGATGATTCAAGATTTTTACGACGTCTACTGCGCAAGCGTCACTTCCTTGACAATATATTATGATTGAATAGCGAATATAAATAACCGGGGAGGAAGGACGAGCTGAACAGGAGGACATTCATTCAACATTCAGAGATGGAATAATACATGAATGGATTTATGGAGGGTTTAGATAGATAGATAGACAGATAGATAGATAGATAGATAGATAGATAGATAGATAGATGGATGGATAGATAGATAGATGGATAGATAGATAGATAGATAGATAGATAGATACATAGATAGATAGATACATAGACAGAATGCACTGCTATGTATTCATAAAGCCATGGTTGAGGGTTATCTTCCATATCCTTCCATAGTTAGAGGAGAAACACAATGAGAAACACAATGTGGGTGAATTCAAGACGTCTGAGTCCGGCTTCCACTACAGGTACACGATATTGCAGACGCACATGCGCATACACACGCACACACACTCTCTCACACCATTATCCAGGATTCCAGTCACATTCCCTGAGTCTATTTTTAGTGCGCTCTCTGACGTACATTGCTGTAGAAAGAGGTAGTCACCATCTCAGTCGTCCTCTTGAGAAAAAAGCAAATTGAGAAATTTAGATTTCAGATTTTAAACTGTTTAGCTGTTATTTGTTAAAAAAATATCAAATTATTTCAGATTTTTTGAGAAAAAATCCTTGAAACAAATATACGTTCAAGTGTTCATGTGCTCTGTACAACCCAAGAGATTCCTGGAATTCACTGAGAACAGTTTGAACTCAAGTATGACAATCATTATTATTTTTTAATTACCACTCCAATTGTCATTCACTCTCTGTGGTTTTTCCACAGTTTAGGTGTGTGTGTGTGTGTGTGTGTGTGTGTGTTTATGTGTGTCTGACAGCTAAAAAGATTGATTCCCACTTACAGAAAGGCAACATCAGTCAAAATGTATTCATTTTCAATGGCTGTCAAGAGAGAGGGACTATTCCTGGATGGCAGATGAGCTCTCCCCAAAATAGATTCAGGAGGCAGAACAGTCTGGTAAAGTAAAATGTTGACGTGGTCAGTCTGAACCATAGCCTGTGCATAAGCCCACTGGCTTCTTTAATAATAGAGGCTTGAGAATGAACTCTGTGGCAAGTAACCGGAAAGGGCCAGCTCGTGGGATGGTGTGAAACGGCAGGTCTGTGGTGGCAGGCTAGTGTGTGGCAAACATCCGCGGAGACAGAGGGAGGAAAAATGGAGCGAGAGGGTATGGGAGCAGCTGTCGCCATGACGATGTGTGAGGCGAGACGGTGGTACAGAACGTCTCAAAGGACAGGAAGTGTTGTGCTGTGCTTAAACAAGCATTTCATGTTGTGTTGCTCTGGAAAGACAAGATGTTTTTTGTGGTAATTGAACAAATTAATATTTTACTGTTTCATATATGACAGACTTTTCCTTTCCATGACTTTATGATAAGCCAATACCATTAGTAGAGTTAGACTGGTGACGGTGCATATTTATTGTACAGCCTATGAAACCACAGACATATAATGAAATGTAAAGGACTGTGGAGCCTATGTGTGTCCCTGCCTTTTTGCCTGAAGTATGTATTCATAGGTCTTCATCCACATGTATTGAATAAGATACATTATTGAATTTCAAATTTGTAATGGTGTTAAATCAGAATAAGCCTAATTGTGACAAGAGCCTTTACAGCTCACATGTGTTGTTATTTATCGAGTGGTGTTATTGAATAACTTTAGACAGCCAAGAATATCTCTCATAGCATTAAGTTGTGGAGACACTGCATGAACACATTCCTGTGTGGACTAACACAAAATAGTACATGATCATATCACATAGTGACGAAACATGGCAGAGAATGTGTTTAACTCAGGCTTTGACAGGCTGCTTTCAATTTGTGTTTGTTTTTGAGCTACATTCACATTTAAAGAAAACAAACAATGCAAATAATGAACCAAACTGAATGTTCTAAACATGTCTATTTAGTTTAAAAAAAGAAAGAAATTATATTGCACCAATAGCCATCTTTTAAATATCATTTAAAAGCATAATTCTTCATACAGATAAAGGAAATGAGTTACCTCAGACTGCCTCCAGGTCAGAGGAGCTAATGGACCTTTGCAGCCCTGTTTTTAAGATGAATTAGATGCAATTAAGCAAAAGAAATGGAGGCTTGCGGATGCCCCGGTGTTAAATAATGAGCAGGTTCATGTCTATTTATTATTTGATAACAACATAATCTGTAGTTCCGCATCACAAAATGATTTGTGCGGATGTGCTATCACATTGCAGCATACTAATGCACTTTTGTTCCAAAGAAAATGTTCTGTTATCTCTCCCTGTCTCTCTCTCTCTCTCTCTCCCTTTCTCCCTTTCTCCCTCTCTCTCTCTCTCTCTATCTCTCCCGTTCTCTCTCCCTCTCTCTCTACCTATGTATCTCTCTTACTCTCACTCTCTCTCTCTGCCTGTGCACCTCTCTCTCTCTCCGAGCAGAGAGAGGTGGTTCCTATGGCAACGTGGAAAGGTCACCTTCAGGAAGTTCTCTGGGAGCGTGTGCAGAATGCCAGTCGGATAATCAGGCTTCCTGTAATGACTGATAACAGACCACAGCTCATTAGAGAGAATGAGAGAGAAGGGGGTGGGTGGGGTGGGGGGGTGGGCGGTGTGGTAGAGTCGAGGAGAGATTATTAGTCATAGAGCAATGAAACAATAGCACATTTATACTAATGGTATGCAGCCACACATACACACCGCGTCACATGTGCTGTGTGAATGTGTTCGGCCCACTGACTAGCCCCCCCCCCCCCCCCCCTCACATGCAACACAATTCATGTGCGATGCTGTGCAGGATTCTCACTTTAATCACACATGGAGTGATACAACTCTTTAACGCAGCCAAGAAGACATGAATACAACTAACCGAGCGGCTGAGTGTTTGCCTTTCCCTCTGATTCAGGTGCATTGTGATGCTGTCGGCAGCAGCAGCAGCTAACCAGGAGATAAAAAAGGATTTGATGAATTAATCTCTAATAAATGTCAGTCAGTGTGGTTTCATTTCTCAGATTTGAGCCAATTTCTTTTTCGGTTTAAAAAGTATAATTTCCCTGTGCACAAGGTTATTTGCATATGTGACTCATAGGTTCAAGCTGCTTGAGGCATATTACTTTGTGAAAACCTGTGGATTAAGCATTGAAACTCTTAATTTCCCAATAAACTATGTTGGAACAACATTCATTTTAAACTTGTAAGTTTTATATAGGTCTGTTTAAGGAATTAAAGTCTGTTTGTAGCTGTATGGGATGTGTACTTGTGACTCAAATCAGAAATACAACAGTTACATTACCTTATATAGCATTTAGCTGAAACTTTTTTCCAATAAGTCCAGTTCTGGGGTTGCAGTGTGCAACCCACTTAGCAAACATATACAACAACCTTAAAAAGTTGTATGGATTGCAAGCAAAGTGTTAAAAACATATATATAGTCATTATTTACCATGCAGTGTTTATGATACCTCAGTCCAGTGCTAGGCTCTCAGGGCAGTATAAACTACATTGTTATCTCTGAGTGTAATCATGAAGATAAATGTTGGCAACAATGGTAACATCTTGCCCCTTATTCTCCGAAAACTAAATTTTCATGATTCTATGTTCATTACTGATGGATTCAGTTGCACCAATATTATTCTGGCAGCACATTAGATAACCTGATAAAACATTCAAGCAGCTAAGCACAGTTCAGCACATTATTTGATTTCTGTGCTCCAATGAGAACATCGTCCATGAAGTCAAAGAATTCTTTCTAACAATGCTGACATCTACTGGAAATAATGGGACCTGCATCAACAGTAAATACATGCTGGATGAGGAATGAGTTCAGTCACATCATTTACATTTACAGGCAAATGTCTCACTCATGTGTTATTCAGGGACCTCGACCTATGCTCTTGTTTGCATTCTCATTTTAAATAAGAGTGCTGTGTTAATAATAAAAACCTTTTGAAAACTGCAAGAAGTGTAAATAAAATCAAGTTTGTACTTTGTAGCTTTTGTAATAAAATGTGTTCATTTCATTAGGAATTATAAAAGAATAGAGCACAATAATTCAATGACATACATCTGTCGTATTGTGTGCCGTCAAACAGTATTTACCAAGTTACACAGGGCTCTGGAAATGTTGTAGCTCTGGACATGGTTTTGGCTTGTCTTGGGTTTGCCCGCCCCCCAAGCTGTTATATTGTATGATAGATGAGAGGGAGGGACGGCAGATCCATCCATCTCAGGAACCTTAGCCTTGGTGTTTCTGTCGATTCTTCATCTTATTGATTCCTCTGTCATCCTGCCATACCGGAGCTGGAAGCTCGGACTTTCCACTTTGGCCATTTCATAAACCACTGACTGGAAGGGGGCAAAAAAAAAGTGTCGCTACGATGGAAGTGATCTTTCTTTGCCGGACAAAGCTGTCACAGTTATCGCTGTACAGGCTTTGAAGTATATTAGTATTTTTACAGGCTCAAAGAATGGTGGCAGAAATGTGAGGAAACAGAAAAAACTCTATGGTCTAATTTGACAAACCTGGCTTAAGAGGTCAGATTTGGCAAAGTTAATTGGTTTAAATTCATCTTTATCCTGAAATAATAGAGACATCAGATAATAGAACATTGACACGGCACAATTATTTTCAGCTCAGACCAGAGCTTTAATGTTGCAATACCTCTGGAGAATAAAAGTGGGCAAAGTCCACTTCTCATTTGTATTACATGAAAAAAAATCATACACATAACTGTTATGCAAATGTCATTGTAATCCTAGCACAGGCTCCGCCAGCACTAATGACATCCATATATTAAGACTGTGGCCAAAGGCTATCTGTTTTACTTGGTCTTCAGCAAATCTAGTTATGAGAACACATCACTTACGTTTCCTCTTATCATTTATTTACGTGCTGGGAAGCTTCGGGGGTGGATACGGGAAATCAGGTTCTAGAAGGTGAGGCCACGGTTATGGATTCCTAAACAGATCAGTCACATAAATATTCGAAGAAAGGGGTATAAGGCTGTTTGTTATATTTCTTCATTATGAAAGGATAACAGCATTAGACACTTGGACTTCCAATACAAATTAAACTTACACCTTTTTCTTATTAGATTGTCCAGGTGCAGTTTTATATTAATATTGATTCTAAGATTGAGTATTATTAAGTAATTTGGTTAAGAAATACAATATAAAGAAATCATGAATAATACTGTTATGCAATGGATTGTATTTAATGTGGAATTAACATATGAAAAAAACTGTATTTTAGGCTTCCACTTTCCCAAAAGATAGCCAGGTGAAAAGCAAGTGTTTCTACACGGGGGGGGGGGGGGGGGGGGGGGGATGGGGGGAGTGTGAGTTTACAGATATCAATCATACATAACATGTGGCAGTGGATTTGGTCAATCTGCTCAACTTGAACTCTCTACGTAGTGGACCCAGCACTACCACACCCACCCCCCCCCCCCCCCACACACACACACACACACTCACACACACAGGTCTTCTGTGGCTATAGCCTGCTGCTCCTCAGTGGTCCTCAGTGCTATACCCCCATATTTTAATTGTACGATTCCAAACATTGGTGCTGAGTGGTCATCAGTCACCGGTCTATGGGGTTTGATGTATGGGTCCGAGCTGTAATAGTCTCTGCTTTGCTCTCCAGGCACAACATCACTTATGAGAGACACACTTAACAGCAATTAATCATTCTGGATCACACCCCACAGACTCTCCCTCGCTCATGCACTCTCCCTCTCTCATGCACACACGGACACACACGGACACACACGTTTCTTTACCTATTGTGTGCTTCAGGCCATTTAGGTGAACACTGCCAGGTAAAGTGATGGGATGGTGGTTTAGGGAAGCTGGTTCTATTTATTTTAAATGAGACACGGCTGAGATTTGTTTTAGCTGATAAATTTACAACCACAGTATCTATAACAAGCCACTATTTTCCCAAGACTGGAGGTTTTTGGTTCATAATTTTCGCTTTTCAGTTTGCACGCCCTCTGCTTGAATTTGAGCTTCTCTTGCGTTCACGAGGCAAAATGCAGACCCTCAGGTGTAAACAGTTCTAGCGTAAAACGCCTCGTGGATGCATCATCTCATTTCTAAATATAGAGCATTGTGTGAAGTTTTGTGGAACAGTGTGAAGATGCTGAACTTGAGTTGAACTTGACTTGTATCTGGGCGGCTGTACGTGCCACCCTGCACCTGCCCCCTCGCAGTGTATGGGGAGGAGGGTCCAGCTGGATTTTACCATGACACACACACACAGCGGTGCCTCTCCATCTACAGTGCTGCTCTTTTTGTAATCTGTATTTCCATCTGCCATTCAGGTCAGTCTCCTCCTCAGCCCCCTCTGTACTTTGCTCCTTTTCTCTGTCTCCCTGTGTCTCTGTAATTGTCCATTTAAATGAAAAAGCCCCAAATTGGAGGCTCAAAGGTGCCTGTCTCTCGCTCCTTCTCTCTCTGTGTGCATGTGTGTCAATATGTGTGTGTGTGTGTGTGTGTGTGTGCGTGTGTGTGTGTGTGTGTGTGTGTGTGTGTGTGTGTGTGTGAGAGAGAGAGAGAGAGAGAGAAACAGAGAGAGTCCCGTGGTGATATTGCAGACAGTCTCTAGGGGATGTCCTTAAGAACAAAAGCATCTGGAAGAGGCCTCCTTTGCACTCTCTGTTGCCATGGCTACAGACTGCTTGTGTGTTTGTATAGTATATGAGTCTGTAATGTCAGTATTAGATTGATGCTGATTGAAAAATGCATTGGTTTTAAACTTTCTATATTAATTTATTTTTTTCCAGAGCTGAGGTTAAGAATCATATTATAGCGTAATACTTGTGAGCTCAATCAGGGATGGATTAGAACAAATATTAGTCAATGGAAGACGCTCAGAAGTTTAACCGTCTGCCCGAGTGTGTGTTAATGCTTCTGTGCGCGTGGTGGCGTGTGTGTATGTGTGTGTGTGTACATGTGCATAGACAGGCCGGCTGGCGAGCAACTGTCACCACGTGGCAACAGCCAACCACGCTCCACTTCTGGCCGTGCCAAGCTCTCCAATTACAGAAGCAAGCTCTGCCAAAGGCCTCCTCTTTTCTTCTCAATAGATGGAATGACTGGGCTGCATCCTCTGACACACACACTCTCACACACACACACACACATGCTGCTCTCTCTGTCTCGTGGTGCACCTGCCTCCCTGCTCTCCAGGCCAGCTCAACTCCTATCAAAGGAGCTGAGCTCTTTTCTTCCAGAAAGCTAATCCAACACCTGTCTCCAGGCTTTATACTGGGAATAGAGGGCCCAGTGCTGTGTCAGTACAGTGTGTGTGAACGGGGGTGAGTGTAAAATGAAGGGAGTGTGTTTTTCAGGGGATCTCACAGTTTGTTTTTCTGTGAGATCAAGAACAAAAAATAAAGAAACAGTGTGTGCGGGGATCTTTTGTACGAGGATTTGAGAGCGGACATATGGAGACCACACGGCAGACTGTATTCTTTCCACTGATAATGGAGTATCAAAGGGCACGTCGAAAAGAGATGGGGTTTTATTTAGCAGGGGGTCAGATTAGCAGTAACCCAAAGATCAGGAGTGGTTTTATTGAACTGTGAATACGATCAAGTGTAACTGTGGTAAGTCTGTTTTTTGACAGAAGACATACAGTATCTCAGACACATTATTCAACAAATAATGTTACACAAAAGGCATTAACCACAAAGAGCCGACTTCAAATCTCACAGTCCTCACATAAATCCTTTAAATGTGCCTTTCAAATGGGTTTACTTGTCACAGAAGGGTTGTTCGGCTACATCCAATTCAGGGTTTTTCATGACTTTTCAGCTCCAGTCATATTTCTGGGGACCAGTGGTAATGGGCCCTGACTCTCAAAGCCACAGAAACCACGAAGGTTAGTGATGCATATGACTCTGTGTACAGAAAACAAGTGGTGTTCGGGTCTTGTTGCAAGAAACATGGGGAGCCATTGAAATTTCTTTGCCATTTTTTACAGACTTTAATTTAACAGGACGACTCACATCAGGCCCTCTGAAGATTCGCCTCCAGCAGCGGGGGTCTCTCAAATTGGAAATTGGAGGTAAAATAAATCTAAGATTGCTTCCCTCCCTGTAGAATCCTGAAAATGGCTGCAGGGGAGATATTAGAGAGAGAGTGGCTGAGAGGGAGAGTTAGATGGATAGAAGGCGGGGGCAAGGAAGAGAAGAGGGAGAGAGAGATAAACAGAGAGAGTGAGAGAGTGAGAGAAGGGATGGAGAGCACAAGCGAAGAAAGGAAATAAACAGAGAGGGCGATATCAAAATGGAGAGAAGTGGAGAGAGAAGGAGAGAGAGATGGAGTTAATGGAGCCTTATTCACTTTAGCCATTGGGGCCTGAAATAGTCATTTTACCAGAAAGGGTTTTGAAATGTGTTCTCTCTCTCTCTCTCTCTCTCTCTCTCTCTCTCTCTCTCTCTCTCTCTCTCTCTCTCTCTCTCTCTCTCTCTCTCGTGTGCACATGGGGTCTTGGTGCATGTCTGTGCTCGCGGATGTGTCCTGGATTTCACAGCATGTGGGCGCGTCTACATGGATTCATACATTGTTATGTATTTCTGCAGTCATCAGAGGACAGCAGTGATTGGATACACCTCACCGTGGCGTGCCAAGGTCACACGAACATGTGTCACTGAAAATGAAACAAGCTTTATTTGACTCAGACTCTCCAACGTGGCTGCCGAATCGGTCACACAGCACATAGAGGAACACTCGGGTTCTCTCTGTGCTCAGACTTGTCCTTACATGAAAAGGACTGGTTAGATTATAATCTAAATGTGTTACTAGGTCAAGTCTCAGAGATTGTAGGATGCATGTCCAATTGATTGGCAACAAGAATGGGAGATAAACTCACAGCCATGCGACACGTAATTATATTGTCTATGGATCTTAAGTCTCTGGTATTTATAGAACCCGTTCATGCAAATTTGCCAAGGACTTTGCATAATATGTGACATAAAATGTGTTTTTTATGACATTCAGAACACCTGTAGGAGAGGCACACGCTAGGTAAGGCACACGCAAAAATGCAGTTGTCACAGGCAGAACTAGAATAGCACTCAGTGGAGCACATACCTCCACCAAGGGCCATCAGTGCCCTAAATTCAATCAAGCTGCACCAGCTTTCACAAACCCGTAGAAATCAGCTCCCTAAATGTGCCTGATTTCTTCTAGATCCATCTATTATTCCCATGGAAGACGGTGAAAATGTGGAAATATCAAAATGTTAAAGAAAACGATAAAATAAAACAATTCCCTGGATCCAGCCCCTGATCTAGGTCCACACCAAAATTCCATGGGTTCCTTCATGACCCATACTGCATCTTTCCACCAGGTTTTGTAGTACTTTATTTCCACTAGTTTTTGATGTAATCTTGTATCCAACAACTCCTTTGGTGGAGGTAATCGATAACATGTTGTGCAAGTGTGGCTGTTGCCTCTCCTAGCAGCCTGGACAAACTGTTTGTTGGACTGAGAAATAGAGGGAGTGGACGCTCAAATGGGCGTGCAAATACAAGCAACCATACAAGGAGATCATTAATTGTTATAATGTAGTAATTATTCCAGGTAATCTAGCATAATTGTGTGTCGTGAGTGGTTTTATGAGTGGTTGTCAAATCCAAGGGGAAGAAAGATGCCGATGCCGCTGCTGCTGCCGGTGGATGCCAGGATGCTGTCCTCTCGTGGGGGCCGTATTAAATTCCAGTGAAGATTGGGTTGCTGATTACTGCACCAACCTCGGGATGGGATGTCAGGACGTTTCCCTCCCCTCACAAGGAAGTCCAAGATGTGCGCCAGAGGAGCTGTAATGATCTCCCTCTCCCCATTTGTTCTAAGGAAATATCCCCCCGCAGGACAGATTGTCATATAAATTACTATACATATTCATGTGCCCCAGAAGATGAATCATGTATATTTTGGACTCTCTGGCATAATCTCACAAACTGTAAATTTGATGGCAGGATACATGTTCCCAGGAGGATAAACCCCTCATGTTTTAATGGACCAATCCCTTGTCCTCTAAAGCCACCATCAAGCCAAACAGTGGTTTAATTAACTACTTGTTGATCAAAGCATTGGAAACTTAATGTTTACGGCATAATGATAACACTGTAGCCTACATGGTTATTTTAAGTCATCTCTATTAGTGCTTTACATTAAGTTTTCTGAGGAACTCTCTGGACCTTTAGGTGGTGATACATGTGGAGAAGCAAGTCAAGGTAAAAGAGCTTTGCTTCCCATCGTTTTCTTCATGAGCTGAAAACCCTGCAATCACATTATGACCTCTCAGAAAGAGTGAGTCATGATTCTTTCAGCACATTAATCATATATGTGCATTACGCTCAGATGTACCTGCTTTATTGCTTCACAGCATGTATAGGCTACATTGTAAAATTGATGCTTTTAAAGGCTGCCAGTTGCCGTTAAATCCATAGAAATACCTTGAAAATCTGATTTTTACATTTTAAATTTTTACTGGTTAGTCTGGAACTCACAGGAGGGCCAACCGGTGCACACAGGTTCTGACTAAATGCTGAAACGCTCACAGCAGAGTAATGGTAACGTAATGGTAACAGGAAAGAGTAAGACTCACAGAGACGCAGGTGTGGTTAAAAGAGACGGTCTTTACTCAGGATCCAAAGGGTCATAGGTCGACACAGACAGTCAGTACAAGCAGCAAACAGATCTGACAGGCAGAAGGGAAAGACACCAAAAAAGGTGGTAACAAGACAAAAATCGAAACTGTGGAACGACACACTTGGAGAAGCGTGCGAGAGGTAAGAAGACAATCTGAGAGATGACAAGGGCAAACAGGTGAGCATCTCACAGGCTGAACTGGCAGGAAACAGTGGGGGGGAGGTGAGAGGGGGGATCTGGAGAACAGAAGGGAAGGAGACAACATAAGTAATTCTACTTCTACATTAGTAAACATTCCTTTAAAGTTGACAGTACTTTTACAATGAGTGCCAGTTGTCCTCATTGCTGGCTTATGGCTTGGTAGGGCTACAGCCCTATGGAGAATTGTGTTGGCTACACTTTAACCCCACCATTCATCCTGCCTGAATTCTAGCACCTCCACACACTGACAACATGATACCATATAGACTGTACATAAGGATGGACGACGCGTTTCCACTTCCTCCGACCATCAAGAAATAAGGCCAAAATGTTCCGGATACTAACATAAATTTAATTTCACCACATTTTTAGAGAATCAAATAAGTGAAAACACATCAGACACATGAACATTTGAAAAAACCATCCAATGTGAATAGAACGACCTAAAATGACAGAAACCATCATTGAGAACGATTTACTCGAAGCTTACTCTTTAGTTTGATCCAGGTCCCATTCACTAACAAGGAGGAAGCAGGACTTATGATCTGTAATGCACAAGTAACCAGGTGCAAGGGGCCTTGGCTTCACTTTTCAGTCATGTCGTACATCTAAAGATATAATTTTAGCATGACACCTATTGTGGCGCCTATTACTCTGATCTGAATTCAGTCCCAGGTCTGTTCATTCTATCTCAACCCTGGTATTTAACGTGAGCTGTCACTGCACAGAGATTATTTTTCCTCGACCTTTGTTAGAGAGAGAACAAAACATATGTCTTTACAAAAGAACACAAAACACCAGAACCAGAAGGTTTGTTATATTACACAAAGCTATTCAAAGTAATATGTTATGGGTTTAATTTACTCTTTGGTAACAGATTAAGAAATCTGGATGGTCCTCTGGATGGGTTATTCGATCGGCAGGATAATATTCGTGAATAATCCTAAAGTAGACTTCCTCACTGTTCCTGGATCAGCGCTGAGGATGACCTCACCCGCGTCACATGTCTACGTCACTCTAGTGAGCCCGAGGTCGCGGTCGGTTCGCGGTGCGTGCCCCCCCCCCCACTGGATCTTAAAAACAGTTTGCGTGTGAGAAGTTACAAGTTTGGAAGTTTTCAGCGTGGATCGCTTTGTGTGAGTCAGAGCGGGAACATCTGGAAGAAGACCGACACATGGCAACTCAACATCTGCTGGAGTTTGGTTGTGGAGGCCTCAGCTGAGCGCACACCTGTTCACCACACGCACACGCACACGCATGGTTTCTACCTGGGAACCGACAAGACGTGGGGGAAATGAAAAGACGTTTCTGAACCGGGGCTGGAGGTGTCCAAACCTGGGAGTCCAAACATGTGTCTCTGCTGCACAACATGTGTCTACAGTCAGGTGAGTTCGTATTTATTCTAATAGACGGGCGTGTAGGAGCATATACGGTAATGTTATCGGGTTATAACGGGTTGAACTGTGAAAAGAGTGGAATCAAAGTAGCAAGATAATAAGATACAACTTTATTGTCCCAGTGGGAACTTTTCCATATCACAGTATTTCCTGTATGAAGAACACAATCAAATACGTGCACCCCATCACTCATTCATCCAGATAGATGACATGTTTAGGCCTATACATTGTGATGTAAAACATTATCATCAGGAAAACAAAACAAACTTATTATTTAGCCTAGGTTGTGTTAAGGGCTTTATTGAAAGGTGGTACCTGCTGAAGAAAACCCTGTACCCTGTCTGCCTGAGCCCTTTTTGGCAAGAAGTGATCTGTGAATATTGGCTATACAAATATGATTTGATTGATTGATTGATATTTAAAAGGATGGAGGACATGAGTTTTTGGGGCATGTCTGATTGATTATAGATTGTTAGTTTGCTGACCTGGGGGATCAGGACGTTCACGGACTCCGATGATTTTCACAGATGTGTTGAATAGTCAGTTGATCTGCTTCTTAGACTTCATACTTAGACTTGTTCATATTTGTAGGGGGTTGTATTTTGTTACAGTTGTTTTAGTAATTTGTTTGTAAAGTAGTCTGTGATTTTCTGTTTTATATGAAATTCATTGGCCTCCACTTGTTGCCCTGTAACAAACTTGCATAACTTTATATGCTAGAAGATAAAATTGCTAATTAAGAGAATGCAAGTGACATTTGCTTGAAACAGTCTTGCACTGTCAACACTAAACACTCAAATCCAAGTTTAAAGTTCATCTAATATGAGATGAACTCCAGTTATTGCAGCAGAGAAACTCATCAACTCTGATACTCTCTCCCCTCCGTCACATATTTGCATACATGCACCCACACACTAATCCTTTCCTCTCTAAACTGAACACTCTGTCCCTGCGCACGTGCATGTTCCAATGTTCCATGTTCACCATTTTTCTTAAAACACACAGTCACATTTAGCTGGGTGCCTTTAGATGTAATTTATAGTCATATTCCATTGCAATGAGATCATAACTGTGTCCCTCAGTACTGGCTAGGCGGAACTGGTGTAGCACTATAAAAAAGGACAACTGTTCTCACTCTCAGGCTCACACACACACACACACACACACACACACACACACACACACACACACACACACACACACACACATATTCAGACACACACACTCACACCAGCCAGGCTGTTAAACTCATATCAGCAGAGGCTCACTAGATTAGCATATCTGGAGGAGATAAAGAAGCACACGATGGTTACTTAACTTTGACTTAATTTCCCCCCATCTGCTTCTATCTCTTGCTCCTGCCGTCTGGCCGTCTTTGTCATTCCTTCTTTTTGCAGAACTCAATGATTTTGACTAATTGTCTCGGTGTCTGTCTCCCCTCGCCGTTTCTCTGTCTGCGCCGTCTCGTCTCCCTCTCCCTCCCGCGCTCTCCCTCCCTGCTTTTGGCAGCTGATGATATCGCTGAGAGCATATTCGTATGACAATACATTTCTTATCATATTGCATCCACCATGAAGTTGGCGGATTATCCGTTTGTGCATTAAGCTGGCCTGTCCCTCACCGCACACCGCTGACACAGTAAATCAAGGACATCTAGCGAAAAGTAAATTTTACCTGTTAAGTCCACCTGCAAACACAGATACACACGCAACAGTCACAAAAGTGTAAGCACGACAAAGAGCCTGTATGCAATGAACACAAAAGATTAAACTCACTAAAGGCCACACATGCACATGCAAACGCACGTGCACACCACACACAGATGCGGTGATAAACAAAGTTTATACCCCACGCTCAAGAAATGTCACGGGTATATACATGAGATAGAGAACCATGACATTTTATTCCCATTTTGGGAATTTTGGATTATCCAGATAAGGATGAGATGGAAAAACCGTTGCATGGTGCCTACCCAGCACATCAGCGTGGCTTAAATGGGATATCCCTTACTCCCCTAGTTTTCATGCATGTTTAAAATAGAAATTGCTTTTCTGAGATTATATACAGTTTTTTTTTTGACTGATGCAATATGGCTTATCCTGTACACAACTTGTATTTCAATGATGCACAAATACACCGTTTAGAGAAGTATAACCGTGTGTAATTAAATACAAATATGAATACCATTTTTTTGTATCATCCCTCACCACGTGTGTTCCCTGATCCTGTGACAACAAAAAAAAAAATCTTTGTTGAAAATATAACAAAAATTGCGTTTCTACGAGGTACTTCGTTTTATAGATGCATTAGAAATCTGAACTTCTTTAAGACAACATGGAGCACTATGGCTAGTACGTGTGTCATCTTGAACTCGGTGTAATTCGATCACGTCCATCATAGCTTAATAAAGTATTGGTATTTGGGCGTCCTGAGTCCAAGCAGAATTAACCTTCCCTGCTTGTATGGTCTGGGCAGACTTTGTTCCGTCCTCAGCGCCGGACATAACCAATCACCGACGATAATGAAATCAGACTGCATTACATTACATTCCACAATTTCACCTCCTGTAAAACCTGACCTGACAGTGCTTCATGGACATGAATGTTCCATCGGAATCAATTGCAGTTCAAAAAGTCACAGCCATACATAATCATGAGGCCGATGCAGGGGTGATGGTTAAGAAAGCAACTGCACCGAAACCTATGAATCTCTATTTTGGAGCAAGTTAGCATTTTCATTTGTCAGAACCTAATGGTGCTATTAGGAAACTAATTGGCATTTGCTGCCCCACAGAGTGAATTCATGCATATGGCCGTTCATCCCAAAAGGGGACATGCGGTGTACGGGCACGCACACAAACATACACATAGACCCACAGCAGTAATACATCCGGCCTAACTGTGTAGGCATAATGATAATATATTTATTTCACTGTCACCTGTCAGTGTAATTGAGATTTGCTTGCTCCTGACCACCCACAACGCCTGGGTGTAACTCCCGAGGGTAACATGGTGATTGTGGACGCTGCTACATACAGTAATTCAAATGGATAGTGACTTATTAAGAAGGGCACACAAGCAGGTCCTGTGCATGTTTATAAGAATGTGTTTCCAGGCACAAATTAATGACAGTGGCTCCTGCAATGATGCAATAATGTCGCTGCATGGTGGCAGAATAACAATATGCACACAGGCAAACATGATTACAACAACGAAAAGTCTACAGTTACACACACACACACACAATCACCTTTGCATGCACACAGAGAAAAAACGATGAATACTAGAAACTTAATAATTCACTTGGACATGTGCATAGTGACATACACATTGGCATATTTGATGCATAAAAAACTATTCTTTTCACTGACACGTGCTCATATACTATAAACATTGTTGCTTCCATGGCAACAAGGGGGAAGTCAACTTGGCAATCTGACATTATCTACAATCATTTCACCAATGACGTAATTCCCAGTGGAGTATGTAGTCAATGCAAAATGGAAGGTTTTGCATTAAGGGCACCTTGTGATGGAAACATTCTTCAGGTCGATTTGCAATTAGGTTTAATAACAGATAAATGTGTTTTTAAAATAAGTGTGGCTCCATAAGTTTTACCTACTGTCACTGTGAAAACCTGAGTCTTATTTATATATTGTCTCTCGCCTAGCATCTCTTATTTCTTTTCACGGCCCTTCTCCTCATCCTTTCCTCCATTTCCAAGCTATCAAATTGTTCTATGTCCTGCATGTCATCCTTTCCATCTCCTTCTCTCTCTCTCTCTCTCTCTCTCTCTCTCTCTCTCTCTCTCTCTCCTCTAATTTACCTCAATTCAGATCCCCCACATGCCGCAGATAATAAGATACTCCCACTGGCCTGCGAGACTCATTCCCCCAGCATCTATCACTCCCAGAGTCACATTACTGCCCTTTACAAGCACCGGAATGTTTTTCTCCTTAATTGTAGCTGTATACATACCTCACCCACCAGTAATAATAAATGGTCTTGTTCTCCATTAAGGCCATTAGGGAACTCACACTGAGAGTAGCACGCCGCCCACAGTGAGCAGGGCTCATTTGAAGTTGGGCGTCGTAGCCAAGGAGAGGAAGAATGTCCCTGCTTTCTGGAAACACATGTTAACACCTTCGGTTTCTTGACTAGAAGGGTGCCGCAGGGATGTCCTCACTCTCGCTCTCAGTTCCTCTCTTTCTCGTCGCTCCTGACAAACACAAGTAAATAGAAACACCAGGTTGGACAGGAGAGGAGCAAGAGGGAAGGACGGAGGCTCCAGGGATTTAGCAAAATTATGTGTCTGCAACCAGATGTCTCAGACAGCGTGCCAATTTCCATCCAAGAATTGACAGTACCCACGTGGACCAGAAGATGGCACTATGTTCCCATTGTATCACAAACACCATGCCTTTATAATAATGTTGTAATAGAAAAGGCAGGACTCTTCACAAAATAGCATTTAAAGATTAGATGCGAGGGCTTGAATGAAGAGGTTGACTTTTTACAGTTCTGGCATTTATAGTGTTGGTTGTATTTCTGTAGCGTAATTTTTTTTTTCTTACCAATTACAGAAAATGAAATGATTTGTGTAGATGGTGATGTTGCATTTCAGAGGTTTTTGTGTGCAACTTATTTACTTACCGAACATTAAGTCAACAGTCGAAATTATAAAGCAGACACAGCAGGGATGCATCAGTAATTTTCTGTTTTGCTTTCTGTGGTGTATTGCTCACCGTTTCAATTTTCTTTCCCAAATTTTTTTACTCTTGCACATGTGGCTGATGGAAATTTATGAATGAAATCACTCCAAGTAGAGAATTCGCAGTAAATGTCTGCTGTGTCTTCATTCCCCCACTGAAGTGCAAACAGGTGCTGGCTGGCGAGGACGTGATATCTCTGCATATCACGTTGCACTTAGTGTTTATTGATAACGCTTCTGCCCAAGGTGTCTCTCCCCGCGAAGCCAGTGATTAACCATAATACTCCTGATAAATGCATATCATCAGCCTGGAGGTACCGCATCTCCGATCCAGCCATTCAGACGATGACTGAGTTTATTCTTTGTTTTGTTAATGACTTTAGAACAACATCAATATATTTAATTGCATTGAATTTATTATATCAATGCTGGACTTTTTTTTCGTAAATGGAACTTGCATCTTCTTTGGCAACATAAACAGCAAAACTGACAAGATAAATGGTTCTGGTTTATTTAAGTAAATGTGACTTGACGTTCATAGAATATTACAACCCAACGGCGGCACTAGAAAAACATCTATCTTCATAATTTTGAAAGACATACTTTTGGCAAATTAATGTTTTTATTTAGCAAAGTATTTTTTCCTTTCAGGATTAATAATCCTTTTTTTTTACAACTCTCTGCAAATACACAGGAGTTTTCAAAGTCGAACACGCTACTTGGTGTTGTTTCCTTGTCCCTTTTTTCTCTCTAACAACACCCTCACTTTCTTTATAGATTGATATCATGTGTTACACTGAGACATTTCATCTCCTTTTCAGCAGTGTGCTGTCATGTCTGTCGCTATATGTGCCGGATACCAACAGGCCAATTTACAGATGGCGACACGAGAAACGGACAAGGAAATCATTACGGACAGATTCATAAATATCGGCTGCTCTGTTTCTTTTAATGGTCAGGAGTCAGAAGTTTAAGGTATGGGAGTCCTGGAGCTAAAAGACTCAAGGATAGATCAATGTCAGTCGTCAGGGGGAATGAAAGCCAGTCTGGTGGAAAAAGAAGGAAGGAAGGAAGGAGCTTCAGGCACCGAAAAGTCATATCATAGAGTCGTCAGGGTGGGCTGTGGTGGTTTCAAATCATGAATTCTTTAATGTACTAAGTCCAAATGGTCCCTCGCGCCCCCACAGTGCCTTGCCTGGCAGTCTGAAAATAATTGAGGACTTGAGCTCGAGCAAAGGGAGGGGCAAGTGAAGCCAGGCAGTGAGGATGCGGGACAAGGAGAAAGAGGGAGAAGGGGAGAATAAATATATGACAGAGAAAGATGGAGACTCTGCTCATTACAAAAATTACCTTACCGCCACACTTACACAGCTCTCCTGTGACTCAGGGGCGGCCATTTGTTCAGTGCTCCTGCCCCTGTATCACTCACCCTGATGATGAAGCTCTGGTGGAAGGTGGAAGGTAATCTAGTGGCATTTCAGGGAATGGACCTCAGAGGAATACTTCTTTCATCTGAGGTCATTAATCGTAACGTCCAATCACGGCGCTCGTAGATCAATAGCACTGTCCCGTGCTCAAAATGAAGGCATGAAAAGTGATGCTGAAGTATAAAACATGCGACGGTAGTGTATGTTCCCCCTCAGCAAGTTTGCAGCTGGTAGGGTCAGTGAGTTGCGGTGTGGCCTCTCCGATCATCACGAAGGAGCTGATCCAGAGGTTTGGTTGCTTAGGCTGTGATTAAGTACTCAAAGCTGCTTGCATGTGAACTTTGGATAAGCCTGTGTTGGAGGCAATTTTTTTTGTGTGTGTTTCATTTTTTGCCTCTGATTTTACAGATTTAGAAAAACATGTTCCCAAAAAGAGTGTGAAATCAATTGTGTAATAACGAAAACCGCCGCGGGCCGGCTGCATTAAAACCAGCATTTCGGAAAAAAAAACCAAGGTTAAAAACATTGCTCTGGGCGAGCAATCCTCGATTAGCGCTGTTTGGGAACCTTGATAATTGCCTTTCCTGGTTTCTCCGTTCAGTGAGTACTGGCCACTAACTCTCTTAGCTGGTTGGGTGTTCATTAGAAGTCCTCATTCAGTAGTTAGAAGGGATATGAGTTTTCAGCCAGCCCATTAAAGGCCAAATGTCACCAATTTAACTGTGTGCAAGGCCTCATAAAATAAGTCATGCATGCTATTGATGTTCAGTACCTTTCCATTCTTTATAACGAGCTGCCTGCACAGAACTCCAGTGTGTAGAATGGATTTCTCTGACTTTAAATGGACAGATAATGAGCATGACTATTCCATCGCAGTAGTGTGTCTGTCTGCTATAGAATTGAGGATTATTTTAACCTTTGTTTTTCAGATTTGCAGTCACTTAAGATATTGCACCAATTTATGTTTTTGAAAGTGGAACCATTATCCTGGGGGGGGGGGTGAGTTGTTATTTTTCCACATTCATTAGTTTGATTGTTTATTTTGTAAATCTAGATTGTCTCAGTAGGACCTTTGTTTCACCTTGGTGTCTGTACCCTCGCAGCATTTATTGGTGTTTCACCGTGTTATTAGCTCTCCATTACCTACTTAATACAATAATAAAGTCCAGGTCTGTGGTAGCAAAGGTCTGTGAATTCCTAATGAGAGTCTATTGTTGTGTAAGTGTCTCTGTGACAAGTGGTTGCAACTTAACTTACTTATGCTAAGTACGATTGTTACCAGCTTTAGAAAAGCCTCTTATACTGCCAAACATGCTGGGTCGGGCATCGGCGTAGTGCGCAAATCTTTTGTACCGATCGGATACCCACATATTTAAAGTATATTAGTTTCATCCAGATGGAACTGCACGTTTCTTTTCCAGTAAGTCACATCTTCTTTGCTGCTCCAGAACAGCACTTGTG